>NW_007246039.1:110163-113470 GCF_000164805.1 Carlito syrichta
GTCGGCGAGGGCCTCGGGACAGCGCGGCTGTGCCCCCCCCCAGGAGCATGGCTCAGGAGGAAGGTGGGAAGCTGGCCAAGGTGCAGGCGCGGGTCGGGGCGTCGCACGGCATCACCGACCTGGCCCGCAAGCTCCACTTCTATGACCGCTGGGCTCCAGACTACGACCAGGTAAACCCGTCGAGGCCCTGGCCTCCCCCGGCTCAGCCTCCGTTTTTCCACCTGTAAAGCGGGCATAGCCAGCCTTGTGCCCTGGGACGGGTGTGAGAATGAAATGAGACCTGAGTGAGAACTCTACAGTCCTGCCCCTTCAGGGGCCAGCCCCTCCTGGGCCCCCTCACAGCGGCCCTGGCCTCTGACCAGCCCCGCCCCTCTGGGTCAGCAGCCCCTGTCGGGGGCCAAGACCTTCGCACCCTGGGACTGCAGCTCAGACAGAGGGGCTGCCTTGGCCATCAGAGAAGGTCCCTGGAGACTGAGGCCACCCCTCAGCGGTGGGAAGGGGCCGTCTGGGTGTCTTCTCCCCATAGCCACAGCCAGGCCCAAGCCCCCAACACACACAAGGCTTAGCCTGGTAGACTTCTAGACCACCCTGCATGAGAAGCCCCCCAAACACCGGGCATCAGGGTCAGCACTCTTTCCCCAGGATGTGGCCACCCTGCAGTACCGTGCCCCCCGCCTTGCAGTGGACTGCTTCACCCAAGCCTTTGCAGGCCCTCCGCACGCTGCCCTGATCCTGGACGTGGCCTGTGGCACGGGCCTGGTGGCTGTCGAGGTGAGGCTTCCCCGGGATCTCCTGCCCTCTCCCCAGCCTCTCACTTGCTCCAATCTCTTCCCACCCCGACCCAGGAACTCTGCCCTGCCTCTCAGACTTCCAGTCCCAAACATATGGGCATCACTGCGGGGCCCGTTGCCCTCCCGGGGTGCCAGGACCGGGTCGGGAAGTGGCAAGGTGCGAACAGTCACTGAGTACCCCCATCCCCACCCCAGCTTCAGGCTCGGGGCTTCCTCCAGCTTCATGGGGTTGATGGGAGCCCACGGATGCTGGAGCAGGCCCGGGCCCGTGGCCTTTACCAGCGCCTCAGCCTCTGCACCCTGGGCCAGGAGCCTCTGCCCAGCCCGGAAGGTACTTCCTCTTCTACCCAACACTCCAAGGCCCACCCTTATGGTGCTTTCATCCTCATCCCCAGCCCCTCCCCCTGAGGCCCCCACCCCATGATCTGACTGTAGGCATACCTACATTGGACTGGACCACACCTACCATATCCTCCACGGGATCTGGGTCCTGAAGACCCAGGTGGCAGCCTTGTCCCCATGCACCAGGGAGTATTGTCCTCTAGGGTGGCTGAGGCCACACCACAGACAAAGCACCCCATCACCTCCCCACATACCCACCCCGACAGAAACCTTCGACGCAGTGCTGATGGTGGGAGCCCTCAGCGATGGCCAGGTGCCCTGCTGTGCGATTCCAGAGCTCCTGCGCGTCACCAAGCCAGGTGAGGAGCTGCCCAGCCTGCCGCCCTGCCCCCCACACCTTCCCCTCTTCATGCCATAGACACAGGCCTCAGAACCTCGCAGGCTAAGTGAGGAGCATCCCAGCAAGCAGCTGCCAGCCTAGCCCTGGGCCTCAACTGTCAAGGTCGCCAGACCTAGGCAGGGCAGACGGGTGGCCAGCTGACCTCTTGTCCATGGACAACCAGGAGCAACTCCACTCTCCTCCCAGGCCTCTGTTTCCTGGCCTGGAGCAGGCTGGTGTAAACCCCATGATCACACCCCCTCTACCCCAGAGCACTGCAGAAAGAATAGGGTGGAATAATGTCTCTAAGGCCTTTGCTTCAGTCCTGGCGCATAGTAGGGGCTCAGTTCAGTTCCCTCATCTTCCAGCTTCCTCACTAATTCATGGTCTGCCTAAGTGAGTCTCGTTCTTGTTTCCTGGCTTCAGTTTCCTCATCTGAGAAATGGGGCTGCTCGGGTGAGATGCTAGTTGTGAGCACCTTTCAGCTCTAACTCACTGGCTCTGCTGGGCCCTCTCACCTCTAACTCACTGGCTCTGCAGTTCTCTAGCCCCAAGAAGGAGTGACATCTGTCCCTGTGGGTTCAAGAAGGGAGAAGTGGCAGCAAAGCCGCCTTGTGCACGTTGGGCCTATATGCTGGCAGTTGGGTTTCCTGCCTCCTGCTGTGTGCTTGCCCTGTATTTGCCTCTGCTCTGGGCATGACACACAGACCTTGAGCCTCTATCCCCAACCCACGGGGGCCTGGGAAGGGTCCAGAGAGCACCTGGCAGGGCAGAGGTAGCCCCATGAGGGCTGTGAGTGCTTAGTGCTCTGAGAATGAAGAGAGGAGAGGCCTTCCTGAGCGCTGGAGTGAGGAGTCCACAGGGCATGGCCTGGGGGAAGTCACAAGGCTGCAAGGGGAATGGCTGAGCTGAGAAAGGAAAGCCCAGGACTGCATCAGGAAGCCAGAGAGGAGAAAATGCCTCCTCCCCTCTGCCTCCTCACCCCTCCCGCTACCAGGCCCAGCATGGGCCGTGGCTAAGCCTGGACAGGTCTGGGCAGGCTTTGGCCTCTGGGAGCCCTGGAGGCTGGCAGGTGCAGGGGCATCGGTGGAGTCAAGGTAGAGAGGTTGGGCCCAGGAAGTCGGGCATTTCCTCCTGCATGAAGCAACAAGGACTACACTTCCTAGCCCAGCCTGTGCCTGCCAATAACCTGCCGAGCACTGTCTGCCTGCTCTCACTGTCTGCCTACTCTCTTCTGCTCTCTTACCGTGCCCCCTCTGCCAGGAGCACCCTGCTTCTCCTTGCCCCTTCCTCCAGGAAGCCTTCCCAGACCAGTCACTGGATCTTCCTTCTTCTCTCCGTCTGAGGCCACACGGGGCACACTGTAGTTGCCTGGACCTAAGGCCGGGCGTTTTACACACACACACACTGGCCTTTCTGAGACAGGATAATCATCCCCTCCTTGCCAGCAGGGAAACTGAGGCTCAGAGAAGTGAAAGCCCATGTGCTTCCGTCCTGTGCATCCAGACACAGCCGCATCCTCCAGCAGAGGAGCAGCTGAGCAGTGAGGAAGGGTGCCCCTTTGGTCCAGGAGATTGAGTCAGCCATTCCCAGCGGAAAGGACACTTGGGCCTTGAAGGGCGCATAGGAGGCCCTCACACTGAGGAAGAGAAGGGCTGACTTAATCTCCTGGCAGTGAACACCAAAGCCACAGAAGTGGGAAAAGACTGTCCTGGGAATGAAGCTGGAAGAATGTTTGGCAGTGAGGATGGGAGCCGGAAGAGACAGCCCTCCCAGGCCGGGGTGGGCCCGGAAC
>NW_007246039.1:113490-119465 GCF_000164805.1 Carlito syrichta
AGGTGGGCTGGTGTGTCTGACCACCAGGACCAACCCGTCCAACCTTCGATACAAGGAGGTGCTGGAGGCCGCTCTGGATGGGCTGGAGCAGGCTGGGGCATGGAAACGCCTGGTGGCCTGGCCTGTGGACTGCTGGGAGCTGGCCACCTCCGAAGTCGAGGTGGTACCAGGCACCTCTGCCAAGGATGGCTTCATCTCCGGCATCGTCTACCTGTACCGAAAGCAGGAGACAGTTCACGTCGAGGGTGTGAGCTCCGGTCCCAGCCCCCGGCCGGCCTCTGACCCTCCACTTGCTCTGCCTAATAAATGAGCCCCCAAGAGGGGTGAAGGGACTCATGGCTCTGCAGTTCTCTAGCCCCAAGAAGGAGTGACATCTGTCGCTGTGGGTTCAAGAAGGGAGAAGTGACAGCAAAGCTCCCCCCCGGCCCCCGCCATCCCTGAGCCAGGTGTGGCCGGCCACTCTTCCTGAGATGCTGGGTCCTCTCACCTCTAACCACTGGCTGGAAGCAGGCTGGGAAGTTTGGATCGTGGCAGAGCAGGGAACCAAGTGTTCGCTGAGCCCCTGGCGGCCTCAGATTCAGAGCCCGAGACGCCCAAGCTATGTAGGTCAAGGCCTGGGCCACACACTTTCACACATCCAGGACTCAATTTCCTCATCTGCAAGGGGACTGGAATGCTGAGCTCCAGGCATGGCTTGGAGGCTGCCATCAGCCGGGGCAGGTGAGAGGGCTTTGGAGACCGGCAGCACCTTGGGGACGTGAACAGAGCAGGTGAGGATTCCTCCATCCAGAAGTCTGGGAAGACTTCATGGAGGAGGAGGCTGGGAGCTGAACCTTCAGGACAAACAGGATCCAGAGGGGTGGAGAAAGGAAAAAGAACATTCCAGGCTGAGGGCAGGGACAGCTTGAGCAAAGGCTGGAGGCGGGACTGTCGGGTGACCCAGCAAAGATGAGACCAGCCTGGCTGCCCAGACCAAGCTGGGACAAAGGTGGCCCATCCCCCAGAGCCGAGTGCTCCCATCCCTTCTCCCTCCTGGGGTCTCCCGCCCTTCACTGGGGTACGGGGTTTACCCTCCAGCAGATGAAGGGGTTGGACAAGGAGATCCCGAAAACTGGGCTAGTTCCGAGTTTTCACGATTCCCCAAAACCCGTTTTTTTAAGTATTCCTGTCTTGGCCACAGCATGGTGGTGGTCCCCCCGCCCACTGACCCCTGCCCTGCCCACCTACACAACTGAAATCAGAGACAACACAAAGACCTCCTGTGCACAGGTTCCATTTATTGTAGAAAATAATATTAATTAAGTGGTGAAAAGATCTCCTTAAATTACAAAACAGAAACCCCACAGAAGGCAGGGGGAACCCCTGGGACTTCCTAGGGCGAATCCGCCCCACCCACCCCCAGGCAGGCCAGTGTCCTTGGCAGGGGCAGAGGATCCCAAGGGGGCCAGTCACCGCTGGCCTTGGTCCTTCCGCTGAGGTGCGTGAGGCAGAGTCCTGAGGCGGCAGAGCGGGGGTGGGGAGGGGTGGGGGCCACCCCAGCTGCCTCTCTGGCCCCCTCCCCCATCACTGCCCAAACCAGTTTGTACCACCTTCACCCCTCCCCTCCAAACCCGTCCATCCACTCTGAGATCCGGCAGGTGGGTGGGTAAGGCCACAGCCATCCTCATGGCTGCAGGTTTCCATAGGCAAAACAGGCGGCGCTCGCTGACCCACCGGTCACACCGGGGCCCAGGCAGGGTCCCGGGAGTGCCCGGGAATGTGGGTGACAGCAGCAAAAGAAGGGTTGGGATTGGAGAAGATTCGGGCAAAGGCAGGGGGCAAGATCAAAACGGGGACGGTGGCCAACACCGGCGCGGCCAGGGCAGGCACTCAGAGGCAGAGCCCAGGGTCAGGGTTGAGCCGTCCTGGCCAGCAGGAGCCCTCTCCCCACTCCACAGCCACACCCCACGGCTTCCGCCCCCTCCCCTGGATCCACAGGCCGCTCAGGAGAGGTAGCATCCATCCTTACTGGTGAGAGGAGGCCTTGGGAAGGTGTCCAGAGGGGCTCGGGGCTGCCGGCCCACGGCCGGACTCAGGCCCCGTGGCAGGGCCATCCTGGGGTCACAGGCTGCACTGAGCTCGGTCCGGGGAGAAGCAAAGCCAGAAGGGACAGAGTTGAGCTGAGCGGCGGCACCTTACACGTAGTTGCTGGCCGGGGCGGAGCGGGCGGCAGAATACTTGGCCGAGTAGGGCTTGTCAGTGCGGGGCGGGCAGTTGCAGCAGAGCAGGCCCCCCCCAAGCAGCAGCAGGCCTGAGGCGGCCCAGCCCACGTAGAGTGAGGCTCCCATCTCCCTCTTCTGCCCAGAGGCCACCAGTGGGTTGTAGAAGTCGCGGATAACATTGTGGGCCGTCCAGGACACCGGCACCATCACCAGCAGGCCGGCCAGCAGGAACACCACGCCCGCCGTGATCATGGTCTTGGCCTTGGCGCTCTCGTCTTCCACGCAGTTGGTGCACTTGCCGCCTACCACGGAGAGCAGCACGCCCAGCGCGGCCACGACGATGCCAATGACCATGAGCGCGCGGGCGGCCTGCAGGTCCTGCGGCAGCGCCAGCAGCGAGTCGTACACCTTGCACTGCATCTGGCCGGTGCTCTGCACCACGCAGTTCATCCACAGGCCCTCCCAGATGGTCTGCGACGTGACGATGTTGCTGCCAATGAAGGCCGTCACGCGCCACATGGGCAGCGCGCAGCTCAGCATGACGCCCAGCCAGCCCAGCACGGCCAGCGCGACGCCCATCACCTGCAGCCCCATGGAGGCCATGGCTCAGCGTCGCCGGGGGTCGGGGGCCTGGAAGGCTGAGGGGTCGGGCTCCGAGCGCTGTGAGATTCCAAGCTCCGAGGACAGGACGGGCCCGACGTTCGCAGGGAAAGCCTCTTCTGGTGAGTTGAGCGCCGGATGCACAGTCGAGATCAGATGCACAAGCACAGCAAGTGTGACCAGACCAGTTCCCTCCTGCCAACAGCTGCCACCGCACTCCCGGGCTACAGGTCGAGCAGTTATAGGACTCCGGCAGAGGGGCGGAGGCAAAGGGAGGGGTTTCAGCCACTGGAGCCTGCCCCTGACCAGTTTCTCTGGATTCCTGAGCGCCGGCCAACAGAAGGCACTTTGGGCCCCAGCCCTGGGCCCCTGAGTCACCAGCCAGTCTCAGAAGAAACTGCCCTCTCCCCCTGCCCACAGGCCATGCTGAGGTCAGCCTGGAGCCTGACACTGAGTCACGGCCCAGGGGTACCTGGTGTTCACAGGGCAGGAAGGAGAGGGCAGCCAGGCCCAGCTGGGTCTGGGGCCTGAACACCTGGGTCCCAGCACCCCAGTGCTCCCTCGCTCCAGGCTTGGGACCCTCAGAAGGAATCTGAGGATGAAACTCTGAGAATGTCCTAGAGGAGCCCCACCCTGATGATTGTTGTCCCTGTCCTTGTCACTTTCATCACGGTGCTATCGCTACTCTTATTATTATAATCACAATCTTCTTGGCATTGACCGGATGAGGTCAAGCTTAGGGAGTGGGGATGCGGGGAGGATACCTGGGCCCATTACCTGCTCTTTTCCATCTCCCTCGCCCAGCTCCCTGCCCAGCCAGAGGAGGGGCCTTGGAGGCGATAGAAGCCTGTTCCCTCGCCACCTTCACAGAGGTTTGGCCCAGTGGGCTCTGTCACTGCCGGGACCAAACCTCCTGGGTCAGAACTGGGTGGGAGAGGTCACCATGAACAAGCCAGGGCTAAGCTCTGGGAACATCAGCATGGTGAGTGGGTGGGTGTTTCCCTGGCGAAGACACACAGAGCCATCCGATAAAGCCAGGATGGGTGCAAAGTCCCCTGAGACGGGCACACCGGGCCCGGTGGAGGTGGGGCCCCGGGGACTGTGCTGCGGAAAGCAACAAAGAACACATACGTCTCCGTGAATGGGACCCCAGGGAGTTGTCCCCGGCCACTGGCCAACAGCGGACATTCGGGGAAAGGGAACAAGGACCAAGGTACCAGAGTGGAGGAAGGCGGCTGGTTCTGGGAACAGCACCCCCCGAGAGTTGTGCAAGACAACAGACTAGGTGAGGGAGGACATTCAGTGGACGGAATAACTAGGGCAAAGTTGGGGGTGCGGGGAGGCTGCTCGTTCCGGAACAGGGAGAAATCCAGTTTGACCAGAGGCCAGAGAAAAAACCCAATCTCTGCCTCACGTATTACCAAGCCCTGGGGGGTGGAGGCCAGGCAGGCCAGGATCAAGAAAGGCCAGGCCCAGCGCAGGGGCTGAGACAACCTGGAGGGAGGGGTCACCGTGGGGGTGAGTGAGAGTGGCTAGGGCTCGTGGCAGAGGGATCAAAACGGGGGACAGTGGCCCTCTTTGTGGTCTCTGTGTGTCTCTCTTCCCCACTATGCAGGAGGAGCTCGTCGGGGGCCCGAGCGCCGACGTGTCCCTGAGCCCCGCCATGATCCAGTGCCCTGGGGTGGCTGCGCTTCTAGTTCTGACCCAGACAGATGTGTAGTCCTTGGGCTTCCCAAGGGAGAAACATCACAGGTGCCATGGCTTTGGGTCGAGGCCATTTGCCAGTGAATGTTCAGCATACAGGGCATTTGAGACAGGGCTGTTGACGGCCTAATGCACACAGGGCTGGCTGGGACAGTCTAGCATGATTCACTCATGTTGCAGATGGGAAAGTTGAGGCCTGACGTTGTGGTTAACCCTCCACACATCTGTCTCCCCTGCTGGGCTGGGGGTTCCCGGAAGATGGAAGTGAAGCCTTCGTCAGCCTCAATGCCCGGCACAGGGCTTGATGCCTCGTGGGTGCTCAAGAAATGTTTGATGATGGAAGGAAGAGGCATTCTCTGGTTTCCAGCCACCCTAACCTCCCCGCCCCAGAGGTACAGACATCAAAACAAACAGGGATGGTTTCTGCCTGAACCACGCCTCCCCGGGGCTTTCCTTACAAGGCCCTGGGAGCTGCACGCACACACACAGCAGAGATAAGTGATCAAAACAATAAGTGCTTTCATCACAGCCTCCTGTCAGTGAGCAGAGCAGGCACTCTTACTGCCTGGGCTCAGATGAATAAACTGAGGGCCAGGGGCTTGCCCAGGACAGGTGGGCCATCCAACATGGAAGCCTCTTTACCCAGGGGCCCCTCACCTGTCCTCCCAGCCAGGCTGCCCTTGAACAAGCCTCTGAGTGGAGCTGTGAGTTGGGCAGAGGGCCAGAACCCTCACACACTCCCTGCCCTCACTGTCCCGGGACACAGCCAACTGGCACTTGGAGAAGCAGGAGCGGGGAGGGGGAGCACGCAGCCCCAGAACATTCTACCTGTGGCCCAAGAGAAGTGACTAAGAGACTGTTCTTCCCTGCTGGGCCCAGTGGAGCACATCGGGAGCAGAGAGTGGGGAGGGGCTGGGGGGAGGGAGGAGGGGAGGTGCAGGAGAGTCCCAAGCATAGAGAGGACCCAGGGCGGGGGTGGCCAACAGGGAGCTCAGGTGGGGTGGTGACCCAGGTGTGAAGAACGGCACGAGGGATGTCCTTGGGAACCAGCTCAGCACATGAGTGGAGCTGGAGAGATATTTGTTGATGCTTGGTTGATGCCAAGAGTTGGTTGGCTCAGTCCCACCCACCTGCTGCAGGAAAAACACCAGCAAGCCAAGACGCTTTTCTCCGCTCTGTTCTGGCTCCCTGAGCCCTAAGGTGGAAGGAGACGAGGAAATTCACTCCAGACTTGTGCCTGGCCCTCTCCCGAAAAACGAAAACAGTCTTTTACTGGACGCCTTAGGATGTGCCTGCCATTTGTCACCTTTGTTTTGGGGAGTAGGCAGTGCAGGGTTGGCACTTTTTTTTTTTGAGTCGGAGTCTCACTCTGTCGCCCAACCTGGAGTGCAGTGTCCGTTCCCGGGCGCCACAGCCTCAGCCTGCTGGGCTCCGGCGATCCTTCTGCCTCAGCCTTCCGAGTAGCTGCAA
>NW_007246039.1:119485-119824 GCF_000164805.1 Carlito syrichta
GAGGTCTCGCCAAGTTGCCCAGGCGGGTCTTGAACCTGCAGGCTCAAGCAATCCACTCACTTTGGCCTCCCAAAGCTCTGGGATGACAGGCCACCAGGCCAGGCGGCACTTTTTTTTCTTCTTCTTCACAACATACAGCGTATAAAGTGTAGATAGTGGCTCAGCGGAGGCTGGGTTTGGTGGCTCCGACCCAGCCCTTTGGGAGGCCCAGGCAGGAGTGCTGAGCCCAGGAGTTTGAGACCAACCTGGGCAGCATAGTGAGACCTTGTCTCTAATTTTAAAAAAAACAAAACAAAACAGAAGCTGGGCTCGGTGGCTCAGCCTGTCATCCCACGCCTT
>NW_007246039.1:120039-120788 GCF_000164805.1 Carlito syrichta
GGTGGCCGGGAGCGGCCACTGCACTCCAGTCTGGGTGGCCGAGTGAGACTCCAACTCAAAGATAAAATAAAATAAAAAAAATAAAGGAAACTTCTGTCTGGCCTTTTTAAAAAAAGAAAACAAACAGGATAAATGGACGCCAGTAGAATTGTTTCACCCGGGCCTGCTTTTGTCAAGGACGGCCCCTCCCCCACCAGATCAGCGCACCCACCCCATAACCCATCTTTCCAGCCACAGCTTCCTCCTTTGTAGAATAGGAGGACAGTTGCTCCCCCTTCCCTCTCAAAACGGATGTGAAATCCGCCTCATGCGTGAGCCCCAAAAGTGGAGGGCCGAAGCTGGAACATTCGGGATCCAGAAACCATCCAACCGGCTCTGTGACTCTGGGGAACTCAGTTCCATCTCGGAACCTCAACTTCCTCCTTTGTAAAATGAGGTCATTGGCACCAATTCCCCAATCTAAGGCAGATTGAGGTGCAGTGGGGCCCACTGGGCTCGGTGGCTGTCAGCCTGTCATCCCAGCACTTTGGGAGGCCGAGGCGCGTGGATCGCCTGAGCCCGGGGGTTCGCGACCAGCCTGGGCAACTTGGTGAGAACTGGTCTCTACAATAAATCAAAAATTAGTCAGGCGTGGTAGTGGGCGCCTGTAGTTCGGGCTACTTGGAAGGCAGAGGTGGAAGGATCGCCTAAGTCCAGCAGGTGGAGGCTGCGGTGGCCGTGAGTGTGCCACTGCACTCCAGCCTGGGCGA
>NW_007246039.1:121361-122229 GCF_000164805.1 Carlito syrichta
TCCCAAAGGCGCGGGATTACAGGCTGAGCCACCGAACCCGGCTTCTCATCTTGATTTATTGTAGAGATGTGATCTCGCCAAGCTGCCTAGGTGGGTCTCGAACCCACAGGCTCAGGCAATCCACTCACCTCAGCCTCCCAAAGGCGGGGGATTACAGGCTGAGCCACTGACCCTGGCTGACCCTAGTTCTTGACTTTTCCTGTGCATAAGATATCTTCGGACCCGGTTAGCGATTATATGTCCATAACCAGGTGTACTCTTATACCCAAACCATGAGGCATTGCTACTTTAATGTATCTTCTGAACAAGTATGATGCGTTTTTTTGTTTTTATTTATTTTTATTTTTTTATTGAGTTGGGATCTCACTCTATGGCCCAGACTGGAGTACAGAGGCATGACCACAGCTCACCACAGCCAACAGATTCTTCCGCCTCAGCCCCTGCGAGTAGCTGGGACTACAGCCATGTGCCACCATGCCTAGCTAACTTTTTTTATTTTGTTTTTTAGTAGAGACGAAGTCTTGCTATGTTGCCTAGGCTGGTCTTGAACTCCTACTCAGGCAATTCTCCCACCTCAGCCTCCCTAAGTGCTGGGATGACAGGCATGTGCCACCATGCCTGGCTTGATGTGATTTTGTACATACTAACTCCCACCACCTGTACATAAGCAGCGGACCGAAATTCTTTGCCAAAACAGTCTAGAGTCCTCAAAAAGACTTCTAAATAAAACTAATGTTAATTATTTAAAAGCTTGATTTTCTTTTTCTTTAGTCGGCCAGACCCTGTTGCATTTTGCTGTCCCGGGGCCCAGGAGTGGAGGCCTGGACCCAGGCTGAGTGGGGAGCCCCTGGCCTCCGCCTGGCAGCCC
>NW_007246040.1:0-1488 GCF_000164805.1 Carlito syrichta
TAATTCCGGCTACTTGGAAGGCTGAGGCGGAAGGATCACCGGAGTCCAGCAGGTCGAGGCTGCAGTGGCCGTGAGCGGCCACTGCACTCCAGTCTGGGTGAGGGAGTGAGACTCCAACTCAAAAAAAAAAAAAGAAAAGGAGGGAAATGAGACTATAAATTCTTATTTGCTTGTATTTGAACAGAGAAGTACTAGAGGGACACACAAAAAGCCACCACCCCCATGGTGTGCCATCAGGTGGGGGGCAGGCGGCAGGGGTGGGAAGACCCTACTCAGTTGACCTTTTAGAATTTTGATCCATATGAATGCATTACCTATTCAAAAAAAAGCAAATTGAAAAGCAACATCATCTATCATTCTCAAAATCAAAATCATTGTCAGCAAACGATCTTAAAATACAAACATCTATATCATTAAGCCTAACTTTAGCAATTTACCATCAGCAAAACTACATCATTTTGTCACATTAAATTAATGGTATTCGTTTGGAGTTTACTGATTTTGTAGTTGGATTTAATTTGTATGTCTGTTTTGGACTTACGGCTATATAAAATTCTTATAACCATAGGAATTTATGCCCAGCTTTAGGTTTCACATATTGAAATAGCATTATAATAAAAATTATGTTTTTATCTTTAATTGGGTGTTTAACTTTTTTAAGTTGGCAAACACTTGGATTCATAGCATATGGAAGTACAATGAGCAGTCACCTGACAAGGGCTAAGTCTCCAAGTTACAGATCTAGGCCTAGTTCTGTGGCATCCAGTGGTCAAAACTGTTGTTGCATTCTTCTAGACAAGTAATGCCCAAAAAAACTAAAAAAAAACAGAGGATACAACATCAAATCTAATTTTAAAAATATATACATATACACAAATACATACATATATACATACTAAAGAGACATATATGCCATAAGAAACTTTAGGGAGATGAGAGGCAAAGCAGCAGTTTTAGAGTAGGCCTAACTAAGTTTGAATCCTGATTCAACTACTTAGTGGCTAGATTACAAAGCAGGAAAGGTTGCAAAATAATAATCACATAGTGAACATACTAAATGTGAAAAACAAAAAAAACTATGGTTTTAGAACAAAAATTGCCTTCAATTATAAATAAAATCTGATACTGTCAATAGTTATAGAGTAATATAATTTTCAAATAATTTTCCAGTAGTAAAAAAATTGAAAAAAATCCCAAGACTGCAGGCACTTTACTGTGCATGCACATCACATTCAGTTGCTAATAAATAATTTGTGGTATTCTTTCATTTGCTATATTTATAATGGGCCCTTTTCTTGTAAGATAATGAATCTTTAACCTAACTAGCTCCCTCCAGAAATCTAGAGTTGAAATCCAACCAGAGAACAACCCTACTTTTTGCCTACTAATTGCTAGGAGGCATTATTTTTTTTTTTTTTTTTTTTTTTTTTTGAGTTGGAGTCTCACTCTGTCGCCCAGACTGGAGTGCAGTGGCCGCTCCCGGCCACC
>NW_007246040.1:1578-23456 GCF_000164805.1 Carlito syrichta
ATCCTTCCGCCTCAGCCTTCTAAGTAGCTGGAACTACAGGCACGCGCTACCACGCCCGGCTAATTTTTGATTTATTGTAGAGATGAGGTCTAGCCAAATTGCCCAGGCAGGTCTCGAACCCGCAGGCTCAGGCAATCCACTCACCTCAGTCTCCCAAAGGCGCGGGATGACAGGCTGAGCCACCGAGCCCGGCTGGAGGTATTATTCTTAGGTAGATGTGCAATGCAATGAAACTGATACACACACCCCAAAAGACCATTAAGTGAATGTATGGATGGATGGAAGGGCAAGTAATAAATGACATAGTAATAAAGTAATGAATGAATAGATGGATAGGTAGGTAGATAAACAGATACATTCAGACAAAAGACTGAAATTCGTCTCTGGCACATGATTTCCTACAGTGTCATCACTAAAAAAAAAAAAAAAAAGTCATGAAAATACAAGCAACACTATGACTACTCCCAAAGTCCAAATTAATCAACCACTTCAACCAAAGAAAGGTAACAGGAAGAAGGGAACTATTAATCACTAAAATAAATTGCCACATGACTGTATTCGTTTTTAAAGATCAGGTAAAAAAATTTTCAGTAGCTAAAGGAAAACTCCTTAAAAAGTTTGCTGATAAGAGACACCCATAGAAAACAACAGGACCACACTTGCTATACCTACTACCTACGAAAACCTTGAACTTTACACAATCATTCACATTTCAAAAACTGAAATAATGAAGGTCAATCAGATCCAGAATTCTACCAAAAGAGCAAATTAACCAACTCTCTGATTAAGAGCTACAGTACCTCTTACTGCATACCTAGTCCAAGTCTATAATCTACTGACATAACAAGCACTCACCACAAACAACTGAACAGATGGATCTGTGCATGCCTACTGTGTGCCAGACACTGTGCTGGGTGCTTTACGCACATAGCTTTTTATTTCCAAACAACCTGGCAAGGCATATATTATGACCTCTATTTCTAAGCTATACTTAGGAACTGTATAGCTCAGAAAGAGAGAAGCGTAGGTGGTCCGGGCCTCATTGGAACCAAGTTCGATTTATTTTACAGCCAGCACACCCTATTTGTGTTGAGTCATCACTAGATAAGAGACTTAAGACTATGCATTTCCTCCCAGCCATGGTCCAGACAAAGAGCTTGCGAGCTCCAAACATGTGGTTTCCTCTCTAGTAGTTCATCCCAGCACAGTTACAGAAGAACACTGCCAAGGGTTCTCCAGCTACCACTAGTGTATTTTCACTGACTCTCGCGTATCATCTGCTCTGTCATCTACCACCTCCACACCTTTGTTTTTCTCTTTTTTTTTTCTCCCTGTTCCATTTTCTTTTTCTTTTTTGAATTGGAGTCTTACTCTGTCACCCAGGCTGGAGTGCAGTGGCACATTCACAGCCACCGCAGCCTCCACCTGCTGGGCTCAGGTGATCCTTCTGCCTCGGCCTTCCAGGTTGCAGGCATGTGCCACTGCTGACTTTTTTATTTACCGTAGAGACAAGGTCTCGCCATGTTGCTCAGGCTAGACTCAAACCCCTGAGCTCAGGTAATCCTCTCGCCTCCGCCTCCCAAAGTGCTCACAAGCATGAGCCACCATGCCCAGCTCATTTTCTTTTCCTTAACATAAAAGAAATGAAACTTGAGAGGTTATATTACTTTCATCATAAACCATTATTTAGTAGAAGAGTAAGACCAAATCCAAAGCTGTTGGTAACTACACTCCAAAGCACTGAGCTATAAGTACCCAGTGTTCTTTCCTCTTTGCCAAGTTGAAAACTTAATTTAGCAGAACTGCCCATAAACCCCAGTCCAGGACATTTGAGAGTGTTGGTAAATATAGACCATACCACAAGACAGGGATTATATTAACTGATACTTAGTCATATTTTACTCCAATACACAAGAAAAAAAGTCCACCAAAGTCATGTTTTTCTTTCACCCCACAGCAAGTATGGACCTGTCTTCAGGAACAGACTGTGAAGCCCTGCTGTAGTCAGGCAGAAGAAGTTAAAAGCTCAGTGGGCTAGCCCAACCCTACTGCACTTGGCTAGGCATGGTGGTGTTCTGTTTGCAGTGGACAGCAAACCATGTAGAGTCCACAGACAACACCACAGGAGACAGCATCAGTAGCAATCCTGCTTCTGGAACAATCATCTGCTTCTTCTCCTCTTCCATCAAAAAATTAGCTCATTATTTTGTCCAATTATATTATCCAGATTTATGAAGACCAAAAAAATTACGTTAGCCACTTTTATAATGCAAATATGTTTTATAAGTATTTAATATTTAATTACAATTCAGTGTTCTCACAAAAGTAACTCTCAGCCAGCATTTAGTATCTGCATAGAGCATGAGCAAAGAAAAGCTCAGCTTCTGCCCAATATCTAACATAAGACTCTAAAGAAATAAGTCTTTTCTTCTCCCAACCGATCTGCTATTTCTCCTTTGTGACTACAACTATATTATGTTTCGGTATTTGGTTGAAAATAGCTGATTGAAAGTGGTGATATGTACGCCAATATTTTTTTTTCCAGCTTTTTATTCTCCCATTCTCTGTGTCTGAAAGAAAGACATCAGTCAGAAAGGAAAAGATAAATTGGTATCTTTGCAGAAAAGAGTCAACATAGCAGGCCTCAGCTGCTCTCCTTTGAAAGGCCTACTTACAGCATTGGCTGGGTCTGGGAACCTGGATTTCTGGAGGTTCCCCACCACCCTAACTGGTAAGAGGGGTTCACTGTGCTTCAACTGCTTGAACAAACAATATGATGTATGCTAAACACCTGCTTTCCATTTGGGAATCTGAACTTTTGGTCCAAGCTGCCTACAAAACCAGTCCCCAGTTAAAAACCCTGGGGAGCTAAACCTCTGATGAGTGCTTTGGTTGGCAACATTTCATTGTATTGTCTCATGTGTTGTCCTAACTTGTTCCAGGAGGAACCACATTTGTACCACCAAATAACAATCAACTTTTCTCCCCATCATTCCTTTAACCCTTCAAAGGATCCACCAACCCCCACCAATGGCAAGCTTTTCTAATGAGTAGCATAGAGTCAGAAATGTATCCTTTCCCCAGTCCCACTGGGGAAAGGATACATGGTACCTGAGTAAAATTAGACCTTCAACTAGATCCTAAGCTCTCAGAAAAATAACCAATCATGCCAAATCCTCCGCGTTTGACTGCTTACTGCTCTAATGGTTTCTTGTTAAGCTTCTCTTGGTTTGACAATAAGATAAATTAGATTTAAAATTATTTTCAATTTAACTCAATAAAATCTACAGGTTAGATTGTCTGGATAAAGTGAAATTATTCTTGTTGATAGAGATGTTTTTCAAGAAAAAAAAAAAAAAAGCATCATGATGAGGTAGGCGAGTGTCAAATCCAACCACCATAATAAAAAACCCAGAACACATAGCATGGAAAGGAGCAAAGTGCAAAGCATTCCACGTGGGATGACAATCAAATGGACAACCCAAGAAAACTCAACTGTCTTCACCAACAGTATCAACACTATCAAATATTCTGCTAGCAAAGCTTAAAGAGAACTGGAATGCATGGGATGAGAACTTACGACTCTCTGCAGGGCCTTGGCATGGCCTAGTACAATCCCTGGGGGCCCACTATGATGTGGCTGTACAGCAAACTATCCCAACCCTTAGTGGTACAAAACAATCATTTTCTCAAGCTTACAGAGTCTATGGGTCAGGAATTTAGCAAGGGAACAGAGGGGACAGTTTGTCTCTGCTCCACAATGTCTGGGGCCTCAGCTGGCAAGACATAAAGGCTGGTTGGTGGTAGTTCAATGGCTGGCACTGGAACCACCTAGAAGCTTCTTCACTCACATACCCAGTGGTTGATGGTGGTGACCTGGGCCCAGCTCAGCTGTCACTGGGAATACCAACATGTGGCCTCTTCACATGGACTCCCAATTGAGACTATTCTGAGCTAATTCACAGTGGTTGGGTTGCAAGAATGGGTGTCCCCAAGACAGCCAGCTGGAAAGTATATCATCTTTAGCCCACAACCCATGGAACTTCATTTCTACCATAGTCACAATCCATCCAGATCCAAGGGGAAGGCACAGAAACTTAATCTCTCAATGGGAGGAATTTTGTAGTCACACTGTAGAGAAGGCATATGGGATTGGAGAAATTGTTAGAGTCATCTCTGAGAAACACAATCCATCACAGTCTACCCTCTGGCTACCACAGTTTATATCCTCCCACGTGCAAAATACACGACACCACTCCAGGGCCCCCAAGTCCCATCTGATTACCACATTAGCTTGATGTGGGGTCTTATCACCTAAACCCTGTCCAGGTGAGGAGCTTTGCATGCAGAAATATGCACAAATATGTAATAACTCCTCAAGTCCAGCTCCTCTGTCACCATTACTCCTGATCCAGGTCTAAAGACTTGTGACTTAGACACACCCACACTCTATACAATGGTGGGCCCACCCAGGACAGCCATCAGGCAAGCACATGCCATCCACCTTGATCAGGATTCTGCCCTGTTGTCTAGGACTTGTTCTCTGGAGCTTTTGGTTCTGCCCTCTGGGATCCTGACTCCGTCCTCTCAGATGTACTTCATTTTCCATAAAAGACAGCTGGGCAGTTTTCTCAGCCTGCTTCCAGCTCGTAAAAGTTCAGGGGTCTTTTCATTTTGAATTGCCCCTGTTCCTTTCAGTCCAAGCAGACAAATAATTGCTTCTTAAACTCTACGGGATTTTTGTGCATCAACTCATAATCCATTCAACCAGCCACAACCATAAAGAGACTAGCCCTTCTCTACTTGGACTCCCTTTAGAGGCTATGGGATGACGATGCCCCTCAGGATTCTTAGAGGTCAAACTGTTTACTTCATGGAAGAATCTGCAGCCCTTTCATTTTGCACTCAGATCTTGGACTTGAGGTCTTAGTAAAGGAGATCATAGCCAAGTCTAGATTTGCTCTTTGCCTAATTTCTTCATGTGAGTAGCCTTTGAGTGGAGAAGAAGCTGAGAAGAAGAAAAAGTCTTATTCTGGAAATCAGCAAATCCTCTTTCTTTATACCAAGTGGAAGGCAGGTGGCACTTTGAATTTTCCACCTATAAATCCCCTGAACTAGATGATCAAGTTCATTACATGTATGTATATTTTCCACTTTCCGATGGTAACACCAAGCCTTCCACCACCACCTAATAAGAGACCCCTTTCTCCCAGCATGCAATAACACATTCCCTCCTTTCCTTCCAGGGATAGGCAAAATGCTGACAGCAGGCCAAGCCCAGCCTGCTGAAGACCAAATCCAGAGATACCCATGTGCTCACTTGTTTGTTGTCTGTGGTGCCTTCCCCTGTAACGGCAGAGCAGGGGGGACAGACAACACATACAGCCCTCAAGCCCAAAACATTAAGCCCTAACAGCTTCCATGAGGCACTTCAGGCATTCAGCAACACTCTCCATGAGGCCCTCAAGTCTTCTGCCCACCACCTAATGCCAAAGCCTATGCTACAGGCTTTGGGATATTTTTTTTATGGCAACGCCTGGTTCCAGCCTCCAAAATGTGTTCAAGTTTTATCTGTTGCAGTTTAACAAATCTCTCCTACTTAGCAGCATAAAATAGTCATTTTATTATGCTCACAGATTCCACAGGTCAAGAACTAGGAAAGGCCACCACAAGAATGCTTGTCTCTATGTGATATGTCTGTGGGGGCCTCAGGTGGAAAAACTTAGCTCTGGGAGTGTACACCTGCAGGGAGCTGGAATCACTGAAGAGTGGCTCACCATTGCATGGCCTCGCCATGTGGCTGTGGGGTTTCCTCACAGCACATGCCCAGGGAATCCAGGGGAGAGCCTTTTATTACCTGGTCCATAGTCACTAGATTCAAGAGGAGAGAACAGAGACCCTACCTCTCAATGACTGAAGTATCAAGGTCACATTATACAAGGATCTTTGCTGTGGCTATGCAAGGACATCATCACTTGCCAGAAGCAGTGTCTTGCTGACTGTTATCTCTTGTGTCACCTCTATATCTCGTATTTGTAGCAAGAACTTCACTACAAGCAGATCCGTATACCTTATGATTCCTGTTTTTGCAATGAAAGCAGTTTCTACATGGAGTTTAAGGTCATAACACGAGATTTTTCTACTGTCTGAATGGTTCATGCATAAACTGCTTTACTGAACAGCTTTTCTTCATTCTCAGTTATCACATCAACCTAATTATTCAGTTCCTTCCAGTATCCCCATTCACTGCTCCACACAGGGAAAGCACAAATTCCAAATGTGGAAACAAATCAGTCTGTCAGCAGGATCACAGAGCTGAACATTTAGAAGGCCTCCAGAAGTCTAGACTAACAGAATGTGGCAGAGCCACCCTTTGCCAAAGAGAAACAATCACGACTCAACATTCCTGGGCTTGTGCAGATAAGAATGTTATTGAGGATTCTCTCATTCCAAAAAACTGCATGTGACCTTCAAGTTTTTCAATTTCTTTTTGTCTTCCAGTAAGAAACAGGACCATGGAAGAACTACGATACCAAAATGAATCCAACCCAGAAATCAGAATGTATTCTTCCTTCCCCTGTAAATTGCCTTAGGAAGTAATTATAATATTAGTTATCTTAGACTCCCCACAAGCCCCCACTTCTATTAAATAACTTGTCAAAGCCCTTAGCTTTTTTATAGATGCCTCTCTGTCTTAGTCTCTCTACCTTAATCATTTCTCCTTTTTTTTTTTTGAGTCGTTGTCTCACTCTGTCACTCAGGCTGGACCTCCAGGGCTCAGGCAATCCTTCTGCCTCAGTATGCTGAGTAGCTGCTGAGACTACAGATACATGCTACCATATCCAGCTAATTTTTTTTTGGTAGAGACAAGGTTTCACTTTGTTGTCCAGGTTGGTCTTGAACTCCTGGGCGCAAGCAATCCACCTGCCTCAGCCTCCCAAAGTGCTGGGTTGATCACCATTTCTAATCCTCCATGTCAAAATGGCATCATCTGATATCTAGGTTACCTAGCATACAGTAGTCTTTGGTTGACAGTATCTACTGGTCCCACTTCGCTCCACACACCCCAAGCAGATGAATCCTAATAAAACATGACTACCACCTGCTCAAAACTTTCACTGCTCCCCATTGCCTTATATAAGGTCTGAATCCCTTCACATAGTCCCCCAGGCAACCTCAGTCTAGCCCTGATCTACCCATAACGTTAACCCATCCCTGCTCCAGTCGTGCCAACCCTCATACAGTCTGATGAAAAAGCCACATTTGGTCTCCCCTCAAAATCTGTGTGACTGTCCTCCCTACACCCAGCATTCCCTGTCCCTTCCTCTTTGCCTTCTTCAAGTGGCAGGTCAGGTTCCATTCCCTCCATGAGGCTTCCCCCAACCATTCTGCATCTCTCCTATGACTAAATGCCTAGGCTATATTGTCTATACTGCAAGTTTCAAAGTTTAATCACAAACTGGGCCAGGTGCAATAGCTCATGCCTATAATTCTAGCACTTTGGAAGGCCAAGGTGAGCAGATTGCTTGGGTCCAGGAGTTCAAAACCAGCCTGGGCAACATAGCATAACTTCATCTCTACAAAAATTTCATTACAAATTAGCTGGGCGTGGTGGCACACACCTATAGTCACAGCTTCTCAGGATGCTGAAGTAGAAGAATCGCTTGAGCCTAGGAGGTTGAGGTTGCCATGAGCCATGGTCATCGTGATATGCCACCGCACTCCAGACTGAATGACAGAGGGAGATCCCAACAACAACAACAAAAAAAACTGCCTTACATTTCCATGCTTTCCTGTTCTAAGTGTGTTAGTCCTACACTTAGCACCAAGGATATAAAACTATACTTTAACTTTCTTGTAAACCCCCTCCAGTGTCAAACCAAATACAGTGCCACACTAAAGTCAGTACATGATACATGCCTGCTGAACCAATCAGCTGTTCAACACTTCCTCTCAGAAAGACCCAGGAATACTAAGGCCTCCAGGCCTAAAAACAATTGCTGCTAAAATGCCAGTATCTAAATCTTCTTTTAAGACTAAATTCCATTTTGCTTTGAAAAAAGTATTTGAAGAACTTGTGGCATAGTAGCAAGTCTACTGTTGAGCTCCACCTCCCCACTTCCAAGCCAGTCTCTACTTGAATCTGTTTAAATAAGAGGAAAAGGCATTATTTTATCAAGGTCTTATCTGATGATATAGTGACATCATCAAAATTTAAATTGCATGGAGGTTTTCTCCAAAATACTTTTTAAAAAAAATGAGTTACTAAACACTAACACCATCATCAGGGATAAAAGAAAAAAATTACATAATCTAAGAAAATTTAGACTAAAAAATTATACCATCATCAAGGACAAATATACAACCTAAGGAATAAGTTAAATAAAATATAAACCTTGGTAACCTTCTCCCCATCACAAAGAACCACTACATATGGTCCCATAATTAACCATAAATCCCACACACCACTATCTAGGCCCAAAAATAACCAGTCCCTAAGGCAGTCTATAAACATCTAAAACAAAAAGCTGGAGACTGATAGTGCCTATCATTCTTTGAAGAATTAGGGGAAAGAAACAGAAAGGGAAAAGTCAGGAGCAAAACGTTATAACAGATTTAGCCAAAAAAATAAACACAGTTCTCTGACTTAATGCTTTTAACATTTGCAGAGTGCTGATAGGTCAATCCTCTACTTACTGTTCTGACCCCAACTAGGAAAATATAAGAAAGAGAACATGGCAGGAATAAAGCAATTTCCTTAAAATAAAATGTAAATATTAATTACAGGAAATGTAAACAAAATAGCTGTCCCACATAAATTGCTTCTGGAGGACAATGCTTTCCAACATGGTTCATAACACATCCACAATAAGCACGTCCAACCTAAGCATGAACAAATATTCAAACTACTTTCCCTGGCCTTGAGTTCAAATAGTAGTAAAATGAAAATTACAGTAAGAGAAATCTTATCAAGACTTAAACTTATATCGGTCTAAAAGATAAGTAAATATTTCAGCTACAATTTAGTAAAGTTACCAACAAGGTCTCCCTAAAACGCTGCATTCCAAACAGCAGGGCAGCTGGTTGATAGCCAGAACTCTTGTGAGAAAAATCGAAATAGCTTAGCAATATTGGTGAGAATGTCAAAACCAAATCCGTATCCCACACCCCTGATAAACAAGGGGGATGCATTCATAAAAACCTTTCTGCCAAGACGATGCTGCACAGCTCAGCAGAGCACTGTGGTAGCCTGTGTGTGATAAAGAAAAGGCATGTCCTCTCCATGGAAAACCACTGTTTTTCTGCAGGTTTCAAGACTTCCATTTGTTGTGCTTTTGCTTTTTTTCTAACAAACTAGATGTTTAAGAAAAAAGTTGGGGCTATTATAAAGGTTCATTTTCTTTTAAAGAATCAGAAAATCCATCTGCAGCCCAGTTACACTGCAGCAGAAACCCCAAAATCAACCCACTTAATACATTTTTTTTTTTGAGTTGGAGTCTCACTCTGTCACCCAGACTGGAGTGCAGTGGCACGCTCCCAGCTACCGCAACCTCAACCTGCTAGGTTCCAGTGATCCTTCTGCCTCAGCCTTCCAAGTAGCTGGAACTACAGGCGTGCGCTACCAACCCGGCTAACTTAATACATTTAAGGTCAACCAGCCCATTAATTAATCCAGGTAGAAAATGAAGTGAAAGGAAAGAGTGACCCATGCATGCATGTGCCAGTTGCGTTCTCTCTCTCCACCCTCCTCTTCCTCTGACTCTCAGGCACACAAAACAGCCCAAGCATCTACTGAGTACTTCCTGAAGGAGCCTCCTACCTACCTCTACCCTCTGAAATATACATAAGCCAAAATAAAAAAGGGATTGTTGTCACAAGAACAGATGCTGCAGGAGTTTGTCTCTAAGCGCTTCATGGGAAAAACCCTATTCACCAACTGGCAATTTACCATGGAACCACAGTGCAACCACTGTTATTAACGTTTGCCACACTTGAGAAATAAAGGAAAGAAAGAGCTACCCGGTGATGGATATTTTTAATTAAAACGTTCAACTTTCAGTAATGGTTGATTCTCTGCTGATTTTTAAAGGCTTTATTCTTTGCTGAGCTCACAGCCCTGACAAGCACTTTCATAATACACAGAGCTTATGTTTCTGATTTAGGTAGAAGGAAAATACTTCTACAGTGTTGCTCCCATGAAGTTTCACAAGCTGAGAGGCATAGTTCTGCCCAGCTGCAAGGACTTGGAGTAAGACATCATATTCCAAGAACAAACATATTTTGAGCACTGAAAATTAAACTACATTGAGTTTGTAAGAATGTGAAAACATACTGCACCAACTTTTCTCTATGTATGACAAGCATCACAGGAATACTTAAAGTAAATGCTCCTTAGGGCACTGTTTGCCCAAATAAATCTCCCATTCTGTTAGGACATTAAGTGATTATGAAGATAAGTGAAAATTATAAAGCTACAGCTTACTGAGATCTATTGGACTACAGATAACAATTAATGGGCTGTCCAATAACAATTTTTTAAACAAGCTTGCTGGACCATGCAATAATGTCCTGTTACATATCCTGAATCTGTCTTCCTCTTGTCTCCTCACACCAAGACAAGCCACCAACATCTTTCCCTTGCACAAGAGCAGCCTCTGAGCACTCTTCTCCTTTCCATTCCTACCCCTACAATCCATTCTATAGTATGTTAGATATACATAGACTACAATATCCCCTGCAAAAAAGCCCACAGTAGATCCCTAGCACACTTAACATAAAACTAGACTCCTCACCCTGGTCTGCAGGCCCCAGCACGATTTAGTCCAGGCCTCTCTCTCCTATCTACTGCTCTCCTTCTCACCCACAGCTACAGCTAAAGCCAGCCTTCTTTCTATTCCTGAACTGGGCCACGCTTGCTCCAGCCTACTCTGAATGGGAAATAGATGGGCAAATAAAGCCTGGTGGGACCAAGTAAAGCTACGCTGGGAGGGAAAGGCATAGCTACTAATACAAATATAAGACACAAAAAGCTGAGAATGAGTAAGCATCCATAAGAAGATAAAGTCAAAGAAAGTAAAAGAAGGAAATGAAGATCAAAAATTGATGAAACAGAAAACAGTCATACAAAAAAGAAGATCAACAAAGCTATGAATTGGTTCTCTAAGAAAGACCAGCCTCCAGCACAGTGTCTCTCAACTTGTATTTCATTATCAACCCACTAATCTTTCTCCTAATCTCTTCCCTAATCTCTCTTCCAGGAAATGTTTATGCCACAGGTACACTATGTATCTGTTTGTGTACTGCATAACTATTAATGCTTGATTCACAGAGTACAATTTTTTCATCCCTCCCATCACAAACCAATTTTGGCCCCTTGGGTGGCTATCATCCCCACGCATATGCTAATGAGACTAACAAGAAAGAAAGAAAAGACAAAAACAACCACTAACAAGAAAAGAGGCTATTTTGAAGATCTTCATGCCATGAAACTTTTTAAGTAGCAAAGAAAAAGGCAAATTCCTAGAAAAACATAACTCACCAAAACTGACTGACTCATGAAGGCATAGAAGATATGAAAATTCCTATAACCATTGCAAAAACAAATCATAATCAAAAAGCATTCCACAGAGAAAACTCAAGACCCATAGAAGTTACTAGCAAGTTCTACAAATCTTGCTAAAAACCAGAGGTAGAAATAAACATATAAAAACACTCCCGAAACTCATATTTTTAGTCTAACATAAACTTGGTATTAAAACTCAAATTCGAGACCAGCCCCGGGCAACTTGGCGAGACCTCGTCTCTACAGTAAATTTTTTAAAAATTAGCTGGGCGTGGTAGCACTCACCTGTAGTTCTGGCTACTTGGAAGGCTGAGGTGGAAGAATCGCTGGAGCCCAGCAGGTCAACGCTGGGGTGGCCTGTGAGCGTGCCATTGCACTCCAGCCTGGGTGACGGAGTGAGACTCCAACTCCAAAAAAAAAACTCAACAAAAACTGAACAAGGAAAAATTACATGTCACTCTCAGTGAGAACAAAAATACAAAAATCTTAAACAAACAAAACCCAGCAATGCTTACAAAACTTAGACAAGACACCCAAGTTTGATTATACCTGAAATGCAAAATAGGTGTCAAACATTTGAAAAACTGCATGTACCTGTTTACCATACCTGCGCACACACTTCACGTTAACAATTAATGGAGAAAAGCATAAGATCATCTCGATAGATGTAGAAAAGTATTTAATAAAATTCAGTACCCATCCATTATGAAAACAACTCTTATAGCAAGAAAATAAAACTTCCTTAATCTCATCCAGATTGTCTACAAAAACTTAGCAGAAAAATAATATTTAATAGTAAAAGGTTAAAAGTATTCCCTTTGAAATTAAAAAACAGTTAAGGATGTCTCTACCTCTATTCAACACTATTCCTGGTCAGTATAGTGTAGTTTAGAAAAAGAGAGACAAAGAGAGACACACAGAGAGAGAAAGTGTACGGATTGGAGAAAAACACTGTCACTATTTACAAAACTATGACTGTGTTTATAAAAATACAAATGAATATGTGGATAAATATTCAAATTAATATGTTCGGCAAGGCTGCTCGATATAAACCAGTTGATTTTTAAAAACTGCATTCCTCTGCTCCAGAACAAGCAAGATAGAATTTCTAAGACCCCTCCAAAATCATTTAAAAATTCAAATATCTGAGAATAAATCTAACACAAGATGTGAAAAACTTCTACATGAAAAATCTGAAAACCAAGTACGAAAAAGATGTCAGATCTCTGCCTAAATGCTCTATGGACCTACAGATTCGATTAAATCACAATCATGCTCAACATGCCTTTTTGCCCCTTTCAGTAGAATTTGACCCACTGATTCTAAAATGTATATGGAAATGCAAAGGGACAAGAAGAGTAAAGATACTCTTGAAGAAGATCAAAATGGGAAGGTTTGCTTTTTCAGATCATAAGACGCTACAGAGCTTAAGAGAGTGTAAAGCTGGCCCAAAAAAAAGACCAGCACACCCAGATCAGCACGAGGACAAGAAACAGGCCCTGCACACCTCAGCACCTTTTGACACATGCTGAGACCAAATACAGCACTGCAGAGGAGTAATCTTGGCCATTGAAAATAAAAGGTGTTGTGACAAATTAATATTCACATGGAACAAAATGAGACTGGACTCCTATGTCACACCATATGCAAAAACCAATGCCAAGTAGGCAATAGATAGTTTACTTATATAATTTATTATCCAAAATGGACACTTTTGAGAGTGAAAAAGAATGATGTGAATAGTTACACCAAGACAGCAGGCATAAAACTAGTACTGCCCTGGGCACAATAGGCGCACTGATCACCCTAGTTATGGATCTAAATGCAAACAGCAACAACATAAATATTTTAGGATGTATTGTAGGACAAAATCTTGACCTTACAGTAGTAAAAGATTTCAACATAAGCATAAAACACAGGGAAAATATGTATACAATGTATAATTAAGTATTTCTGATTATCAAAAGAGACCATTAAAAGATTGAAAAACTGGCCGGGCTAGGTGGCTCAGCCTATAATCCCAGCACTTTGGGAGCCCGAGGCAAGTGGATTGTCTGAGACTGCGGGTCCAAGACCAGCCTGGACAATTTGGCAAGACCTCTTCACTACAATAAATCAAAAATTAGCCAAGCGTGGTAGTGCACATCTGCAGCTCCTGCTACTTGGAAGGCTGAGGCGGAAGGATCACCAGAGCCTAGGAGGTCAGCGCTGAGGTGGCTGTAAGCATGCCACCGCACTCCAGCCAGGGTGATGGAGTGAGACTCCAACTCAAAAAAAAAAAAAAAGATTAAAAAAAACATCATAGAGAAGGAGAAGAAATGTACCACATATAAAACACATTGAAAAAAGACTTTGCCCAGAACAAATAAACGGAATTCCTACAAATCAATAAGAAACAACATTACAGAAAAAGGACAAGAATCCTAAATAGTTACTTCTCAAAAGACACTAACAAATGGGCTGGGTTCGGTGGCTCAGCCTGTAATTCCAGCACTTTGGGAGGCCGAGGCAAGTGGATTGCCTGAGCCCACAGGTTCAAGACCAGCCTGGGCAACTTGGCGAGACCTCTTCTCTACAATAAATAAAAAATTATCTGGGTGTGGTATCACATGCCTGTAGTTCCAGCTACTTGGAAGGCTGAGGTGGAAGGATCACTGGAGCCCAGCAGTTCAACACTGGGGTGGCCATGAGCATGCCACTGCACTCCAGCCTGAGCGACAGAGTGAGACTCCAACTCAAACAAAACAAAACAAAAACAAATGCCCAGTAAGAATATGAAAATTAGTCATGAAGGAAATGAAAATTAAAAACAGAACTCCTGGCCAAGCATGGTGGATCACACGTGTAACCCCAGCCTTTTGGCCAAGGCAGAAGGATTACTTGAGCCCAGGAGTTAGAGACCAGTCTCGGCAACACAGCAAGACTTCATCTCCACAAAAAAATCAAAAAAATTATCTGGGCATGGTGGTGCACACATATAGTCCCAGTTGCTCGGGAGGCTGAAAGAAAAGGATCTCCTAAGCCTAGGAGGTCAAGGCTGCAGTAAGCTGTGATTATTAGAGTGAGACTCTAATTAAAAAAAGAAAAAAAAAAACCAGAATTCCCATATATAATCAAGCAATTCCACTTCAGAGTGTACATATATCCAAAGAAAATATCATATGTCGAAGACATATTTGAATTCCAATGTTCACTGCAGCATTATTCACAATAGCCAAGACACAAAATCAACCTAAGTGTTCGTTAATAATAAATGGAGACTCCAACTCAAAAAAAAAAAAAATGGATAAAGAAAATGTGCAATATATACACATCGAAATACTATTTACAGAATAATCAGACAAGAAAAGGAGATCAGGGGTATTCAAATAGGAAAGAGGAAGTCAAGATATCCCTCTTTGCAGACTACATGATTCTATACCTCAAAAGTCCAAGAGAATCTGGCAAAAACTTCCTTGTACTGATTAAGGACTTTGGCAAAGTCTCAGGGTATAAAATAAAAGTGCAAAAGACAGCAAAGACAGTAGCACTTCTATTTCTATACACCAACAATAAACAAACAGAAACCCAAATAAAAAGCACAATCTCATTCACAATAGCCACAAAAAAAATGAAATACCTTGGCATCTTCCATAACCAGAGACATGAAAGACCTTTACAATGAAAACTACAAAACATTGCCCAAAGAAATCAAAGATGACACAAACAAATGGAAAATAGTCCATGCTCATGGATTAGAAGAATCAACGTTGTTAAGACATCCATCCTACCCAAGGCAATCTGCAAATTTAATGCAATACCCATTAAATTATCAGCAGCATTCTTCTCAGACCTGGAAACGACAATACAGGAATTCATATGGAAACATAAACTGTCACAAATAACCAAAACAATCCTCAGCAAAAAAAAAAAAAAAAAAAAAAAAAAGCAGGAGGTATCACACTTTAAACTTTATTATAAAGCTACAATAATCAAAAAAACCTAGTATTGATATAAGCACAGGCATATAGGCCAATAGAACAAGACAGAGATTCCAGAAGCAAAACTTCAATTTCTCAACCAACTCATCTTCAACAAAGCCTCCACCACCAACTACCAGGGAGAGGAGAACCCATCCAGTTAATGGTACTGGGAAAACTGGCTGACCAAAGAAACCATCAAGAGAGCAGGGAGACAGCCCACAGACTGGGAAAAAGATATTTGCCAATTGTATGTCTGACAAAGGCCTAACATCTAGGATGTAAAAGGAACTCAAATGTGCCAAAAAGAATAAAACAAACAGCCCCATTACAAAACGAGCAAAAGATATTAATAGACACTTCTCAAAAGAAGACATACAAACAGCCAACAGATGCATGAAAAAATGCTCAGCCTCACTAGTCATCAAAGAAATGCAAGTTAAAACTACACTGAGATACCACCTAACTCCAATCAGGATAGCCATCATCAATAACTCAAAAGACAATAGATGCTAGAGAGGATGCGGGGAAAAGAGAGCACTTCTACACTGTTTATGGGATCATAAACTAATACAACCTCTGTGGAAAACAGTTTGGCAATTCCTAAAAGATCTAAAAATCAACCTTCCATATGACTCTGCAATCCCCCTACTAGGAATATACCCAGAGGAACTCAAATCACTCTATGAAAAAGATACCTGCACACGTATGCTTACTGCAGCATTGTTCACAATACCAAGAACATGGAACCAGCCATGCTGCCCATCAAAAGAGGACTAATAAAAAAAAAATGTGGTACATATACACGATGGAATATTACGCAGCAATAAAGGACAAAATCATGAACTTCACAGCAACTTGGATGGACTTAAGAGTCTATAATACTGAGTAGTCTATCACAGAAACAAAGAACTGAGTATCACATGTTCTCACTCATAAGTGGACCTTGAACAATTATTGTAATACCATAAGAAAAGAATTGGCAGTAGCAGGAAACTGCTGGGTGGAGTTGGGGAGGTGGAATTGGCAGTAGTGGGAATCTGTCAAGGGAGTGGGGCATACCTCAACAACAAATGCATAATGAACATTTGTATACTTAACCCTGAGTTGTACCCCACATCTTTAAAATTTTAAATTAAAAATAAATAAATAAATAAATAAGCTCAGTGGGGGGGGAAGGTAGCTGTAGTAAGAGATGAATTTGGGATCTCGGAAAATAAATAAATAAATAATAATGTTGCAGTCAGAATATGTATCCTAAAATGCATATGAAATCTCAAGGGCCCCTAAATAGCCAAGGACCTCTAAATATCCAAAACAATCTTTAATTTAAAAAATAAATAAATAAATACTATTTAGCCTTAAAAAAGAACATCTTGTCATTTGCAACAACACAGATGAACTTGCAGGACATTATGTTAAGTGGAATAAACCAGACACAGAAAGATATATACGACTTGACCTCACTTATATGAGGAGCCTAAAAAAGTCAAACTCATAGTAGCAGAGAGTAGAATGGTAGATACCAGGGACTGCAGAGGGAGAGGTTGGGGAAACACTGGTCAACAGAGTTTCCGATACACAGGAGGAAAAAATTCCGAGAACTACTGCACAGCATATTGATTTTAGTTAGTAATAATGTACTGGATATTTGAAAATTGCTAAGAGATATCAAATGTTCTCACTACAAAAAAGATACATATGTGCAGTGATGGATATGACAATTAACTTGATCTAACCATTCCAGTGTACTAAAACATCACACTGTACCCCATAAATAAACACAATTTTTAAAAAAGAAAAAATATTGGGCACCCCCTTTGGGTCCCCTCCCATTGTGGGAACTTTTCTGTTCTCTTAAATAAATCCTGCTTTTTCAAAAAAAAAAAGAAAAAATATTAAAACTACAATACATACCCACACGAATGAATGACTAAAAGGAAAGTATGTAACTCACGTTCTGTGAAGTTGTGGAGATTTAACAACCTAGTCTAAAACTGAACCCTTTTACCCTGCAATTCCACTCCTTGGCAACTATTCAAAAAAAAATCTGCACATGTATTAACCAAAAGACATATATAAAAATGTTTATAGCCGGGTTTGGTGGCTCAGTCTGTAATCCCGCACCTTTGGGAGGCTGAGGTGAGTGGATTGCCTGAGCCCGCGGGTTCGAAACCCGTCTGGGCAGGCGAGACCTCGTCTCTACAATAAATCAAAAACTAGCTGGGCGTGGTAGCGCGCACCTGTAGTTCCAGCTACTTGGAAGACAGAGCGGAAGGATCGCCGGAGCCCAGCAGGTCGAGGCTGCGGTGGCCGGGAGCGGCCACTGCACTCCAGTCTGGGTGACAGAGTAAGACTTCAACTCAAAAAAAGAAAAATGTTTATAGAGCACTATTTATAATATATAAAAACTAAGCAGCCTGTGGAACAAATGAATAGATTGCATCGCATCCATCAATGGTAAATTACAACCATGAGAACAGCAAACTATTGCTACATACAGCAATGTGACACAAAAGAGCATGTCTACTATGATACTGTTTATATAAATGCCAAAACAGGCAAAGCTATAATATTTAGGGGATGCACACAGAGCTGACACAACTGTAAGAAAAAAGAGGTAAGGGATCAAGGGCTGATCCTGGGCTGGAACTAGGGAGGTGGCTGAGCCTACGGCCAGAGGGCCATGTCATCAGGGTCGCCACTTGGTGAGAAACCCTGGGGCGTGTGGCTTCTGGGGAGTCCTTTCACTTAGTATTTGTTTTGTGCCTTTCTATACACATAGCACATTCTAAAAGCTTATAAAGGTTAAAAACCCAGCTGAAGTGCAGCATGCCAGGTTCACGTTTTCATGCTGCAGCCACCTTCTGAGAACCAGTTACTCACTCAGCATTCAGGACTCCTTCACCAGCAAGACCACTAAGTCTATCTGAAGAACATCAAAAACTATATACATGGCAAAAAGTAACAAAGGCCATAAGAAGCATAAAATTTAGCAGAGGAAAAATTAGACCTTTGAGCCAGATCCTAAAGAACTGGTGGCATCTAAACATTCAACTCTGGACAGGCCTCGCAGTATAAGAAATGAACTCTGGTGTCCCTAGCATGATGTACGTGACAGAAAAGTGGCACCTCCAGGCTCTTCAGTCCCACCCAGCAGCTGAACCACAAGCCCTGAGGCGGAAGGTGGGGACAGACCTGCCAAACACAAACCAACCCCATCCACAGAAAAGGAGGAAGAAACAGGACATATGTACCAGAGCACTAGGCTTGCCCAAACTTTTTTTACTGTTCCTTTTTCTTTTTAATTATTTAATTGCTGCTTTCTCAAAAAGGAAACTTAGGTGTTGGATTTTGGCCAAAGAGAAAGTGGAATAAAAAATAGACACCCACATCTTCGAAGGCACTCTCCCCAGTATGTTACCTGTGATCATGACGTGGTTACCACATAAGGGATCGCTGGGTCAGGGAGAAGGCAATCAGTCCAACAAGTCTCAATTTAGCAAAATCTATGACAACTCAAGTGTGAATTTTTGTCTCCCAGGCTCAATTTCAGAGAAAAATGGGCCTGTATAAAACTAGCAACTGTAGAGAGATCAGGATGGGTGGAAGCAGAAGTTAACGTATAGCTTCCCAGTTGAACTAAACAATTAAATCTGTGCCAGACACGGAGAATTGATGCCCTCACAGATTCTCCACATCCTGCCTCTCAGTCCCTCCATCTGCCCGGCTGTAGAGCACCTCCTGACAAACTGCAAACAACATTATGATATATGCTAGAAATGTTAGCTCACAGTCACAGCGAGAATGCAAGACCCAGAGACCTCAAAACAATATTTAATGCAACATACAGGAGAATTCTGAGTAGAGTGCATATATACCTAAAGTATAAAAGGAGGCAGACTTAGAATTCATGTTTTTTTCATAAATACTACAAAATTTGAACCTCTCGTTATTACAGAATTTGTTTAACAGGCATTTAAATACTTTAAAACCCAAAAACAAAAAATAAGATAATTTTTAAATTAAGTATTCACTTCTAGATTCCCCTTCACACTACATGTTAAAAATCTAAACTATGGCCCTAAGTAGAACTTGCTTTGAGAAACACCACTGTCCCTAAACTATATAATTGCTTAAGGCACATAAATCTGAGTGCCAGTGGCAACATGGACACTCAAGAGTACCATGCGCAAAGGCTGTGAATGGCATCCAGAAGTTGTATGGCACAGTGCTAGCCCTTGTGGATGCGCTCCGGAATGCCGAGGAAAAAAATAATGACTAGAACACTGGAACAACAACAGGTTATCATAAAACTAAAAACATTCTTACATAAATTGGTTTTAATTCAATTTCCAAATGACACCCTTCCCCAGCCTTCCATAACTAGTCACATAAAAGCAAATTCTCATTCTCTTTCAGAAAAGAGTAACAGTGTTGGGGGAAAGGACACAAAATTCAGCTATAGCCACTCATGATCTGTTTATATTTTATGAAGCCATATAAATAACATGTGGCTTATCTTAGATGCTGAAACATCTGTCAGTAAATACCCAAAACATCTGAAATCATTTATTTTAATAAAGTTTCATGACCACCAGCTACCAAAGATTTGCTTTAATTCAAAGTTCAAAACATAATTCTCATTTTCTCATGATAAGTTTTCTAAACAAATAAGAGATCAAAGTAGTAACATACGGATGGGGTCCAGATTCCATCCGGACAGGAAAGTGAGATGGTGAATTCGTCAAGGGAAGTCACAAGGAAATTGAGAGGGGAAAGGTTACAGAACAAAGAAAACACTGGAAAAAAAACTTTCTTTGCCATTTTATTAGGACACAGCAAATACAGCAACACACAAAGGAAAAACCATACTCCTGCTAGATTCTTCCCTCTACCCCTGATTGTGAGGATACAGGTTCTTGCAGTAGTGGTCCTCTTTATTCTATGTGGGCAGGAAAATGTCCACAGGGCTTTTTCCCAAAAGAATTCCACTCATCTTGTAAGGTAGTTATCTACAAGTCACCTTATAAAGCTTAATTTTTTTTTTTTTTTTTACAATTTTTTAAGTTCCCTTGAGTTCTGACCTTAAAAGCTCAAAGAAAAACTTAGTACTTCACAACCACCCTCTGAAATCCCCAGATGAGTAGCTTTTCTGGAGCTCTCAGTAAAATTCCAACAAACAAACAAAAATGAACTCCATCAAAGTGCAATTCAGGATACTAACTGATACCCCTTCACAACTTGGAAAGAACTTATAAAAGTGAAAGATAAAAATGTAGGTCTCCTCAGCCCCTGACCTCTTGCAGAGCAGGTCCCACAGCCAGAGCTGACAGCAAACAACCAACAGTACCCTCCCTCTACACAGTCACAGCCAGCTGCTGTTGAGAACAGGAGGCAACAAGCAAGAGGCCTAGGAAAGAACATCCCCCGCCGCTCCCCCAGTTAAATGGATGCCTAGGCAAAGGTCTCATTCTCCACTCACCATAGTCCAAACAAGAAAACACGAAACAGCCTTTGCTTCCCTGTGACCTGCATCATGAATATCATCAGGAGAGTCAACTCCAACAGTCACAAACTGGTATCTACTATGGAGCCTCTTTCCTCAGAGGAACTCAAAGCACTCTCAAACGGTCTCAAATTATTCCTCCCCTTCACTACCAGAATTAGGAGGCCAATGTGATTATCCTCATCTTATGGACAAAACTGAAGAAAGAGGCAGAAGGGTTCCCACAGGCACAGAAGGCCAGAAGCAGCGCAGGCTCCTGCCCACTGGGCCTTCAAGAGGCCTCCTCCAGGACTCAGAAAGAGGCAGTGGACAAGGATGACAGCTATTGTTTTCCAATGTACTACTTGGCTGACGATTGCTCTCACATGTATTAAAAATAACTGAGGCTGAAAATTTGTCTTTTTTTTTTTTTTTTTTTGAGTTGGAGTCTCACTATCACCCAGGCTGGAGTTCAGTGGCACACTCACGGCCACCTCAGACTCAACCTGCTGGGCTCAGGTGCTCCTTCTGTCTCAGCCTTCCAAGTAGCTGGAACTACAGGCATATGCTCCCACACTCGGATTTTTTTTTTTTTTTGAGTTGGAGTCTTACTCTGTCCAGCAGGCTGGAGTGCAGTGGCACACTCACAACCACTCTAGAGTCGACCTGCTGGGCTCCAGTGATCCTTCCACTTCAGCCTTCTAAGTAGCTGGAACTTCAGGCTCCCGCTACACGCCTAGCTAATTTTTGATTTATTGTAGAGATGAGGTCTTGTCAAGTTGCCCGGGCTGGTCTTGAACCCATGGGCTCAGGCAATCCACTCATTTCAGCCTCCCAAAGTGCTGGGATTACAGGCTGAGCCACCGAG
>NW_007246040.1:23476-48496 GCF_000164805.1 Carlito syrichta
AGTTGGAGTCTCACTCTTGTCACCCAGGCTGGAGGAGTGCAGTGGCACACTCATGGTCACCACAGTCTCAACCTGCTGGGCTCAGGCGATCCTTCCGCCTCAGTCTTCCAAGTAGCTGGAACTACAGACACATGCCACCATGCCCAGCTAGTTTTTGTAATTTATTATAGAAATGAGTTCTCACCATGTTGTCCAGGTTGGTCTCGAACCCCTGTGCTCAGGCAGTCCTCCCACCTCTGCCTCCCAAAGTGCTGGGATTACAGGTTGAGCCACCAAGCCTGGCAACGAGGATACTTAAAAACAATATTTTTTCCCCAGAGACAGGCTCTCGCTCTGTCACTCAGCATGGAGTGCAGTGATGCGATCATACCTCACTGCAGCCTCAAACTCCTGGCCTCAAGCAATATCTCCCACCTAGGCCTCCTGAGTAGCTGGGATTATAGGCATGAGCCACTGTGCCCGGACACAACAGGGACACTTTGAAAATCCTATGTTTAGACTCTTCCTTTCCTTCTTCCCCTCCATCTCTCCTGCCCCCCTCCTATATTCCTTCCTTCCCTGCTCTTCCCCCCCCCCTTCATTTGTATAAAGGCAGATCAACATTTAGCTATCCATGTGAAAGCCCTACAGATGTACAAAAGCTGAGTACGTAACTGCCTCGATAGATTTCCATTTCTGGACCCATGCATGCCTCTTTTACTCTTGTAGTTGAGACCACATATGGAGTAACTTATTTTGTTCTGGATTTTCTTTTTTGAGCTGCATTCACACAACAGACATGACAAAGTGTGGCCAAGGGAAGTAGGATCTTGAGAGACCTGGGAGTGGTGTTCCCCTAGAGCGAGTTGCAAAGAGCTGGAGTGTTGAAGGAGAGAGAGAAGGCTCTGGAGGGACGGACTTGGATGTTCCCTCCCAGACTGAGAAGGGCTGCCACTGGGCATTTGAGAGAGGGTGGTCTGACTGTGGCTTCTGAGGTCCAGCAGCAAACAGACCTCTCAATAGAACAGCCAGTCTATCATCTCACTATTCCTAAAAACATTCTAGGAGGAACTGGATGGCCTTGTCTCGGGATATCACAGGATTTCTCTTGCTCCAGGGATGCTTGATGCAGTGGATAAACGGATACCAGGTGAACCTGAATTCAGAGGATAGCTCTGCAGATTGCTAGTTTTGTGGCCTTAGATGGATTTATTCTTTTATCATTTGGTAGCACGCACCTATAGTTCTGGATACTTGGAAGGCAGCATTTCATCCTTTCAAAATTGTAATAAATCAAGATTCACTCATCTACATTATTACCTGTCCTTCCTAATTTCTTTTTTTTTTTTTTTTTGAGTCAGGTTCTCACTCTGTTGCTGAGGCTGGAGTGCAGTAACACGATCACGGCTCACTGCAGCCTCCAGCTCCTGGGTTCAAGCAATCCTCCTGCCTCAGCCTCCCAAGTACTATAGGTACACACTATCACATCCAGCTGATTTTTTTTGTTGTTGCTTGTTTTTTGTAGAGATGAGATCTCACTATGTTGTCCTGGCTGTTCTCGAACTCCTGGGCTCAAAGGATCCTCCCACTTCTACTTTCCAAAGTGCTAGGATTACAGGCGTGAGCCACATGCCCAGCCTGTCCTTCCCAAATTTGTATCATGAGCAAAGTTAGTAACCATACCTTCCAAATCTTTATCCAAGGCACTGACAAAAATGTTGAAACAGAACAGAGTCAACCCCTGAGTCCCGAACCACACGTCTAAGGGGAACTTTCTCCAGGTTGGAAGAGTTACCAAACTATTCTCTGAATATGGGTAGCTGCAGAATCACCTACCATTAAGACCACACAGGTCACTTTTCACTGTTTTACTCAGAAATGGGCAAAGAACATATACAATAAAAGGAGCAATAAAACTGATCTATCAATATATGTTAAAATGTTAAACTACACTAATAATCAAAAAGTATAATTAGGCCAGGGGCAGTGTAATTAGGCCAGGCGCTGTAATCCCAGCACTTTGGGAGGACTGCTTGAGCCCAGAAGTTCAAGACTAGTCTCAGAAACATAGCAAGTCCTCACCTCCACAAAATATCAAAAAATTAGCTGGGGCTGGGCATGGTGGCCCACACCTATAATTTCAGCACTTTGGGAGGCCTAGGCAAGAGGATTGCCTGAGTCCAGAGTTTGAGATCAGCCTGGGCAACATGGTGAGAACACATCTCTACAAAGAAATTTTTAAAAAATTAGCCAGGCATGGTAGCCCGTGATTGTAATCCCAGCTACTTGGAATCTGAGACAGAGGATCACCTGAGTCCAGGAGGTTGAGGCTGTGGTGACACATGATCGTGCCATGGCACTCCAGCCTAGGTGACAGAGTGAAACCCTGACTCAAAAAAAAAAAAAGTAATTAGAACAATGAAATGATCAAGTATCTACCTAATTGCAAAGATATTTTTGAATGGCAAGTCCTAGGGTTGGCAACAATACTAGGAAAGAAATTCCCTCAGACTCCATTTGTGGGCATGTAAAATAATACAATCTTCCTGAAGAGCAATTTTTCAAAGTGTGTCAACACCCCATAAGGTGTTCATATCCAATGATTTATATCACTTCCAGAAATATACTGAAAAAATTACCAGAAATCTGAAAAAAGATTTATATACAGAATCTCAATGACATTATTTATGATTTTGAAAAATCAGAAACTGTCCATATGTCTAATAGTAGGAGAGTGCATATCTCAATAATAAAATGTGTGCAATTGCAAAGAAATTCTCAAAAAGAGATCAGAAGCACAGTCTGCCTACAAGGAAGCCATGTTTATATAGAGTGAGCAGCCCTTTCTGTTCTAAATAGTTATAAGTCAACTATTTTTAAATTCTGGATCTCATTCTAAAATATAAATGCAAAATAGTCAATTATAGATGCCGTGTTGTGAATCCTTCTCCTAGGCAGCACCACGCCAAGAATAATCCCACAGTCATAATCCTTGGAATGAAAATTATAAATAGAATGAAAAGTTAATCTAAGAACCTCAAAAAGAACTGCACTGAAATCCTCTTGATTCTAGTAAACAACGCTTAATTACCCCACATTCATATTTTTATGAGGAACATGGCTTACAAGAAAGATTGAACAATTCTCATTTACATGGATCACAGACTCTAAAATATGTTCACTTGCTTGTCTTTTTAAAGACTACTCTATGGCAAGGTCAGCAGGCTCACCGTGATGTCATGGAAATACAGGCTGGACTTCCACCCCTTGGAGAGAGAAAAGGAGACCTCTTTCTCGCCCCCATCCCTGGTAACCATGGGCTTCCCTGGGCTCTGGTCAGGTATAAAGTGTTGGTTGGTGTGGCAAAATCTCTCGCTATAAAGATCAGGACAGGGTACACACAGTCCTTGAGGTCCTCATTTGGGCAAAGTTCAGAGGCTTGTGACAAGCAATATCCTATATGTGAGCAACAACCCACCACAGAATAACTATGTGTGAAGACAGTGACACAGGTACAAATCAAAACCCTGCTTGGGCCTGTGTGGGGATTCAGCTGCTGCTCCTTGACTCTGCTTGAGATGCTGGAACTCGGACAGTCTGCTCCAGGCTGCCTTTCCAGAATGCTTTCTCACAGGTTCTGCCATTAGGGAACCCAGAAGAAGGCTGGCAGGTGAGAGGACAAGGAACATGGTCCTCTTCCTATCTGCTTGCTGCCCCTAATGCCCTCCAGCTTCCTTCTGCTCCCAGGCCTGCCTCATCACATAACCAACAGAGGTGCCAACAGAGCCAGGCTGTGTCCCTAGCTCTGTGGTCCAAGCCTCAGGTCATTGGGCCCCTTCTCTGTCTAGATTTTATTAATTCCAGCCTCTTTTCTTTGTTCCTCTAGGCCCCCACCCTGGGAGGGGGGGACAGTGTCTGCCTCCTACAGTTATAGGAAGGTTTCCTTTTTGCCCTTTCAGCCCTCCAGCCCCTGTAAAACCAATCCCCTACCTAAATCTCCTCAGTCGGAATACGCAGTAAGTTTTGTCTTCTCTACTGAATCGTGACATACCCTCTAATGCTCCAACTCAAAAAGAAAGTACACCCAGATTCAAAAGCTACAGAGACTACATAAGGCAACAAAGTCTGTCCTATTGCTTAACTATGTTGGGAAGCTGGTCAGTTCGTGCTGATAAGAAACTGTGACTGCAAGATGTTCCCTTTCCCCAACCCACCCCGGCTCTTTGGACACAGTCAGGCCTGAGTCCAGGAGACCTTGTGCCAATTACTTCACCTCTACAGGCTTCAATTTCTTCCTCTGTAAACTCGAAATCAAAGAGTACCAAATCACAATGATTGCTGACATCTGGGGTGGTGTGCACACCCTTCCCACTTGCCCACAAAAGAAGATCCTATATTTCAGGCTAAACAACCCAATTCCCTGACTGAACCTCCTGGGATGATAGTTTTGAATCTCTTCACTATCTCAGCCACACACCTTGAATAATTTCCCATGTAATGTACATTCTTTTTAAAGATAGTGCTTATTAAAAATACAGCTCATAAGCTAGAAGACTATTCCCCCCTCATTCTGGAAGCTGCATTCTATTAACACAGCCCAAAGCTGACAGTCAAGGTTTGATTTGTTTGGCTAGCCCACACATCACAGTGTCAGGTTATATTTTGCCTTCAATCAACTAAAATAACCTAAACATGTTTTCATAAGCATGAAAAGTGTTCAAACTGACATTGCTTCATTAAGTGGAGGTCTTCCAGATTCAGAAGGAAACCCATTGCACATTTTAGCTATTTACCCTCTGTCTCCCAGGAAGGCTCTAGACCCAAGGACCTTCTGAGAGAATGGCACTGGAGACAGGCATGTTGTTGGAACACAACAAAGGAGATGATCATGGCTCTGGAGATGGACACCAGTTCCAGATGGCACAACACCCAGTCACGTCCAATGCAGTATCTTTATTAATTGAGAAAACGTGTAGAATGTATACTGATCCAGTTCCTGAATTAATTAAGTTGAAAGGATAGTAAACAAGAATCGAGGATTCAAAACGACCTCACAAAGCAACCAGATCTAGTAAAATAAAATTTAAGATTAGATCCTAGGTTCTGCACTCAGCAGAAACCAGCTGTATGAGTAGAGGGAGGGACAGGCATGGCTTAGCAACAGTTGAGCATGTGTGGCATAATGCTGAAGGAATTTGGGGCAGAAAGCAACCATGAATAACATCAGTGTGACCCCTCCAAGGCCAGTGGGTGGTCTCTGAGCTGATGCATGTGAAATGTCAACACCCAGAATCTGGGTGATAACAGTGATCGTCAGTAACCAACACCTGGGCTGGGTATTGGTTCTGATCACCTGTACAAATAATGTGAAAATAATTTTATAACAATTGTGGTTACTAATAAAGAGACATGAACAGTAAAACAACGTAGAAATTTTAAAATGTGAGGTCAAAGTCAATTTCTATTGTTCATTTCATTCAGTCCACAGGGCAAGCACTAAACGACCAGTTCATCCACACACACAGCTGCACGACTGCAGGGTGGCTTTTTAAAAAGCAGACTGTACAGCAGCATAAGACAGATATGTTATTCCACAAATAAATAATTTATCTGGAAAGGTAAGGATGAATACTTCTTCACTGTGAGCTCTGACAAGGGCACCTTGTCACAAATCTACAGGTTCTAGCTACCTAAACTATCCCACCTCCGGGGAAGAAAAAAGTACAAGACAAAAGTTTACTAATGGAAAGAGTTTTGGGAAATGGAGAGACTTGCTTCAGGTAGAAAGCGCAGGGGTAGCAGGAACTCCAAGCCAAGGGAGCAAGTATGCAGGGCAGAGGTGCAGACTCGGCATGGGGCCTCTTTGTCTTCATTCTCACTCAGTACTCTCACATCCTTTTACCCAGTTAGCAGATTCTCATAATCCATAACAGGAGAGGTAAAGAAGAGAACTGAGGGGCTGGGCTCGGTGGCTCAACCTGTAATCCCATCACTTTGGGAGGCCAAGATGAGTGGATTGCCTGAGCCCACAGGTTCTAGATCCGCCGGGGGAACTTGGTGAGACCTCGTCTCTACAATAAATAAAAAATTAGCCGGGTGTGGTAGTGCGCGTCCGTAGTTCTGGCTACTTGGAAGGCAGAGGCAGAAGGATCGCCAGAGTCCAGCAGGTCGAGGCTGCAGTGGCCAGGAGTGTGCCACTGCACTCCAGTCTGGGTGACAGAGTGAGACTCCAACTCAAAAAAAAAAAAGAAAGAAAGAAACCTGAATATCCCACAAGAGGCAAATGGTTAAGGTATGGACTATCAAGAAGACACAAAAAATTAGCAAAAAGAATATTTAGAAACAGAAAAACTATGTATGGTAAGGTAAATACAAAAAAGTAAAACATACACTTGTACAACAATGTGATACACTTGAAAAATGACAGGAATGAAAATCCCAAAATTCATTTAAGTAGCCTCTAGTATTACTGCATGATTATTACTATTATTTTCTTTTATTTTTCAAATATTCTACAATATTACTTATTTTATAAATTATTTTTAAAAGACAAAAAGAATAAGCAGTAAACTATAAAGTGAAGGCAATTTTGTTCCAGGGTACAAAAAGGTACAAAACTCTGTGGGATTAAAAGAGGAAGTGGAGACAGGATGCAGGAAGAGGTGAGTTTTGAAATAGACTCCGAAGGTGTCGCAGGTCTACTGCAGCTGGGAAGCAGGCACACTACAGCTGTGACCTTTTGTCACACAGGAATAGAAATCTGTTGGAGTAAGTGGGAAGCATGGAATTAAAAAAAAACTGCAATGCAAAAAGGTAACACCATTTGTAAAAATTATGACTATATGCAAGTTAACGCACTATAAATTTTGAACTCAAAGATATTTTATGAATTTCTTTTTTTTTTTTTTTTTTTTTAGTTGGAGTCTCACTACTTCACCCAGACTGGAGTGCAGTGGCATGCACACTCACGGCCACCCCAGTGTCGACCTCCTGGGCTCCAGAGGTCCTTCTGCCTCAGCCTTCCAAGTAGCTGGAACTACAAACGTGCACTACCACGCCAGGCTATTTTTTATTTTATTGTAGAGACGAGGTCTCGCCAAGCTGCCTGGGCTGGTCTATGAATCTAAATTTAATGCCCTGTTAACTCAGTAAATATGGCCTTTTGTCTCTTTATTTTAATATATTTTATTGTTAATGCCTAAGTTGAGATCTTTCTCCCCTCTCTGTTTTCATATATCTGGTGCATACACTAAGCTATATCTATTCCTTTCCTGTACTTACCAAGAAGAGCAAATAGCTATAGGTGATTCACAAAAAACAAAGTTTAACCTATTTAAGCAAAAACTATAAGAAACACAAAGAATTGGAATTGTGTTATTCATAATAATAATTACTATGATAAATATTTTCCTTGTTAAAAATTCTAACATAGAAGTGTGATAGACTTATTTCAAAACACCCCACTCCTCATCCCTAAAACTCAACTCAACTTCTAAAATTGTTCTGGTATAAATAATATGCAGACCTCCTTGAAGTTCAGAATCACACAGGTTGCCTCTCCCCCCCACCCCCAGGCCCCAGCCATTACAACCCTCATCAAGGACCAGGGAAATTGAAGAACTAACTATTTTATATCATGTGTTTGATTAATAAGTGATAGCAAATGTGATCCAAAAGCACAGAGTGTTTCGTGAAAGTGTAGAAAACAAGTGACCAAGGGAAAACTTCACTCTCCAGCAATGAGGACAAGGCTTTTCAGACCAACCTTCCAGAGCTGGGAGAAGGGGCTATGCAGGCAAGGAGGGGTGAGCTGGGCCAATGATTTTACCATCTTTTGATTTGTCATCTCCTTAAAAGCACTAAGGAGCCGGGCTTGGTGGCTCAGCCTGTAATCCCGCACTTTGGGAGGCTGAGGTGAGTGGATTGCCTGAGCCCGTGGGTTTGAGACCTGCCTGGGCAACTTGGTGAGACTTCATCTCTACAATAAATAAATAAATAAATTAGCCAGGTGTGGTAGCGCGCACCTGTAGTTCCAGCTACTTGGAAGGCTGAGGAAGAAGGATCGCTGGAGCTCAGTGGGTCGAGGCTGTGGTGGCTGGGAGCGGCCACTGCACTCCAGTCTGGGTGACAGAGACTCCAATTCAAAAAAAAAAGCACTGAGGAGCCATCAAGAAACTAAAAAATTACAAGGTCAAAATCTGAGGACACCCAGGGACCCTGAGGCAGCAGCAGGCCTAAGGGAGTTGTCTCAGGAAAGGGCTAAGGCAGGCTAAGGCAGGAAAATCCAGATAAGAGCCTCCCACACACATATGCTGGAACTCCAAGGACTGCACCCACAGGGCAGGGAAAGAAACCAGGCTACCACCTCCACCACTACCATCCAGAAAACTTGGCAATGACAAGAGCGGAGGTAAAAAGAAACAAATCCTGGCTCTGAGGACCAAAAGCCACGAGTAGCCTTCATGCATTTTTAATAGCTTTATTGAGTTATGCTTTATATATCATAAAATTCACCTGTTTTAAGTGTACTATTGAGTGGTTTTAGAATAGAGTTTTGCCACCATCATTACAATCTAATTTTAGAACATTTCCATCACCCCAAAAAGAAACCATCGTGCTTTGTAAAATCACTGTCTACTTCATCACATACCTCCCAGGCTAATCTGAACATTTTATATGAAACCATACACTATGTGGTCTTCTGTAAACTCCATGTATTTTTGCAAGTCAGGTTCCAACTAGGACCAACTGCAGAAACAAACAAGAATCTACCCCAGAGAAAGGCACCTCTATTCTAGGCTTCACCCAATATCCACAAATAATTTTTCCAAAGGCAAAAGCAGTGAATAATAAAAAATAACAACGCACACAAATAAACACATTACCAGAAACAATGATTAACATAAGCAACAAATAGAAAATCCAAAAACCTTCAAAACGAAAATTGCCAAATAATGAAAAGCTATACTTATATATTTGTAATCCCGTGCCTTTGGGAGGCTGAGGTGAGTGGATTGCCTGAGCCCGCGGGTTCAAGATCCGCCTGGGCAACTTGGCGAGACCTCATCTCTACAATAAATCAAAATGAGCCGGACGTGATAGCGCGCGTCTGTAGTTCCAGGTACTTGGAAGGCTGAGGCGAAAGGATCGCTGGAGCCCAGCTGGTCGAGGCTGCGGTGGCCGGGAGCAGCCACTGCACTCCAGTCTGGGTGACAGAGTGAGACCCCAACTCAAAAAAAAAAAAAAAAAGAAAAGAAAAGAACTACAGAGGAAAATTAAGAAACCTAGTAATAAACCAAATAAAGTTCTACACATAAAAAATACAAAAAACAATAGTAAAAACTCAAAGGACTAAGAGAATTAAGTACAATATAGATTGAAGAACTCAGTGGATGACTAAAAGCAGCTTAGACATAGCTGAAGAGAGATTTTGTGAACTTAATTTAAAAAAAAAAAAGCAAGGAAGTATATCCACAATGCAACATACATGGACAAAAAGGCAGAAAATATGAAAGACAAATATGGAAAAGAGAGCAACCATATATCTAATTAAAGTTTCAAAAACAATATAGAGAATGAAGCAGGCAAAATTTGAAGTGGTAATAGCTGAGAAGCTTTTGTAACTGATGGAAGGCACTAATTCACAGACTCAGACTCAATAAATCCAAAGAAGGAAAAATAAACAGACATCCACACCCACCTAGAAAAAAATGTAAGAAAAAATTGGGGAGAGAGTGAGGGACCCAACTAGCAGCAAATTGCTGGCAGCTGACCTAAGCAAAAAAAAAAAGCCAGGGTAGTGGAAGGGTATCCTCAAAGTGCTCAGAGAAAATATCAATCTAGAATTCTACCCCTAGGAAAAACATCTTTTAAGAATTAGGACTGAATAAGGATATTTTTAGACTAACAAAGTGAATTTGACATCAGCAGACCCTCATGAGAGAAGATTCTAAAATCTTTCCGTCAAAATAAATGATTCTGTATTTTGAGTTCCAAAAGGACTGAAGAGCAGAGTCAAAAACATGTGCATTCACCTAAAAAAAAAAAAAAACGCTGTGTAAAACAAGAATAATAACCATGACTTGTGATGATGAAAATAGAAATAAAATACTGTACACAGCAATACTGGCATATAAGACACAAGGGGATTAAATTATTTCCAAAGTCTTGAATTGTCTAGGAAAAGGATAAAGATCTTGGTTAACTTTATACATTTTTAAGTATTCCTATTATAATTTCTAAGGAATTAATATAATAAGAGAAAAACAGCATATTATTTCAAAAATAGTAAAGAGGAAGAAATTAAAGATTTTCAATCCATAAAAATAAATTTTTTAAAACAGTACAGGTAGGACAAACGGAAAACACAAAATAAGACAGCAGATTTAGGCCCAAATAAACACAAATAGATTAAATGCTCCAGTTAAAATACAAAAATCATCAGACTAAATTTTTTAAAATCTAATTACGAGCTGATTACAAGAGACTTATGAAAAATATAAGGATACAGAAATGCTGAATTACATTAAGTGATAGAAAAATAAATAGTGCCAACACTAACAAAGAGAAAACCGGTATAACAATATTAATGAGATAAAACAGACTTACTTCCTTTTTTTTTTTTTTTTGAGTTGGAGTCTCACTCTGTCGCCCAGACTGGAGTGCAGTGGCCGTTCCCGGCCACCGCAGCCTCAACCTGCTGGGCTCCGGCGATCCTTCCGCCTCAGCCTTCCAAGTAGCTGGAACTACAGGCGTGCGCTACCACGCCCGGCTCATTTTTGATTTATTGTAGAGATGAGGTCTCGCCAAGTTGCCCAGGCGGGTCTCGAACCCGCGGGCTCAGGCAATCCACTCACCTCAGCCTCTCAAAGGCGTGGGTAAAACAGACTTTCAAGTAAAAAGCATTATTTGGGACAAAGAGAGTCACCTCAAAACAATACAGATTCTAACCAGAAAGTTACAACAGTTTTAAATTCATATGACATAATAATATGGTCTCAAAATGGAAACAAAGCACGAATGAACAGAACTATAAGGAGAATTAGACATATTTACAATCATGATGAGAAGTTTGAATGCACCTTTCTCAGTTACTGATAGAAGTAGTAAAAAAAAAAAAATCAGTGAAGATGTGAATAATTTTCACACCACAAATAAAATATTCAACTTAATGGACACAAAATATGGGGCACCAACAACTGTAGACACACACACACACACACACACACACACACACACACACACACACACACAGCTGAGCCAACTGCATTATCCACAACACTAGAGGGTGCCATTCTCATATGACAATAATATAAATGGCTCCCTCTATGGATGTGTAGTGCATCTGTTACTGCCCTGCTGACACAGTTGTTCTCAGAACAAAATGCAATTAAGAAATCAAAATTAAATCCCAGCCAAATTTATTTTTTAAAAATTACAAAAGTTTTAAATAACAAAAATTAATGAAATCAAAATGAAATTAGAACTGAACAATAACAAAAGTACTACATGTCCAAACTTATTGAATGCAGTTAAACATTTAACTGTCTGGAACTAATGCATACATTTGAAAAAACATATTGCTGAAAATTAATACAGCAAGCATCCCCCTCAAGAATGGGGGAAGGCAATAAAATGAACCCAACGAAAGTAGGGAGGAGGAAATAATAAGATTAAAAATAAATTAATGAAATATTAACCAACATACTATAGCGTGACAACAAAGCCAAAAACTGGTTATTTGAAAAACTAATTAAATGGGCAATCCTCTGGCAAGAACTGAGAAAAAAGAGTGGATGCATAAGTCTCAATGTCAGGAATAAAAGGGAAAAATAACTGCAATCCTAGGACTTTAAAAAGAGCACAGGAAGATATCATGAACAGCCTTATACCCATAAATTTGAAACCTAGATAAAATGGACAAAGTCCTTTAAAAATGTAACTTACAGCCGGGCTCGGTGGCTCAGCCTGTAATCTCGCACCTTGAGAGGCTGAGGTGAGTGGATTGCCTGAGCCCGCGGGTTCAAGACCCGCCTGGGCAACTTGGTGAAACCTCATCTCTACAATAAATCAAAAAATTAGCCGGGTGTGATAGCACGTGCCTGTAGTTCCAGCTATTTGGAAGGCTGAGGCGGAAGGACCGCTGGAGCCCAGCAGGTCGAGGCTGCGGTGGCTGGGAGTGGCCACTGCACTCCAGTCTGGGCGAAAGAGTGAGACTCCAACTCAAAAAAAAAAAAAAAATTAACTTACAAAAACTGACTCACAAGGAAAAAAACAGACAACCATTTTACTTTTTGAGTCAGGGTCTGACTCTGTTGACCAGGCTGGAGTGCAGTGGCGCAATTTCCTAGCTCACCACAGCCTTCCGAGAAGCTGGGACCATAGACATGCAACACAACACCTAGCTAATTTTTTATTTTTTTGTAGAGACAAGGTCTTACTGTGTTGTTCAGGATGATCTTGAACTCCTGGGCTAAAAATGTAACTTACTAAAACTTTAAAAAACATATTCTAAAGTGTAGGATTACAGGACTTCACTAGCAAGTTCTACCAGGCATTCACAGAACAGTTTATTTCCACCCTGAGCACTAATTCCCTGTAGCTCAATAATTGACATGAAGCCTGGACCATCCTCAGACCCCAGCATGTGGGCAGGTAACTTTGGGACTAACATCTTATAGTCCTCATGCCCTGGAAATGCACCTAGATGAGATAAATGGAGAAGGCTGGTGCTAGAAGTCGGCTATCTGTTTGGGCTCCTGTAGCCTTCTGATCTGTGGGATGGCTGGCACCTGGAGTACAGAGGGTTGTAAGGTGGCCTTGTGATTAGAATGGCACGCAGACCAGTATGAAACCACAGCACAGCTCCTCTATGCCGAAGCCCCTCACACAGTTTCAACCCCAGCAGCCTTACACATTCAGTGGGGTCAAGGGGCCAAGAGGCTGTGTGCATAGGCTGCCAGGGCTCCCAATGACACGGAGATGCCATGAAGGGAACATACCAAACAACATGCAAGAGTAAGTTGTATTCGTATATACCAGCCAAATTACAAACTAAACAATTAGATCTGTTAAAGTTACCATTTAGGAAAACATGAAGATAATATCAAGTACCTAAAAGAATTCCAATAAAAGATAGGTAACATCTCTACAGCGAAAAGTACATACATTTATTCAGGAAAATTAAACACTTTCCTTAAATAAAAAATATGCCACAGTTGTGGACTGGAAGTCTGAATTAAGTAAAGATATGAAATCTCCAAATTAATATATGGGCCCAATGCAATCCCAATCAGATATCCAACAAATTTTCCTTCTTTGAATTTTACAAGCAAATTGTTAAACCTATATGAAAAACAAAGGAACAAGAATAGCCAAGACATTCTCAAGGAAAAAAAGCACTCCCTTCACATGATTTTTAACAAAGTCCTAGTAATTAAAACAGACATAGTTGTGCCAGGGCTGACCAGTGAAACCAACCAATAATGGAACACGCAAAAAGCCCTTGTATAGATGCCTTTGCATATGACAGAGCACTGCTGCTGATAGAAAATAATGAGCCTTTCATAAAAATGTATTAAGACAACTAGATATCCACACGGGAATAAAACGGAAATGAGATCCCTACCTTACATCATGCACAAAGTGTATAAAAGACATAAACAGGAAAGGCAAAGTATAAAGCCTTTGCAGATAATATAAATTACCTTCATGCTACCAGGATACAAAAAGAACTTTTAAACAAGATGCAAAAAAAGCACTAACCTTAAAAGGAAAAACTAATAAATCTGACTATACTAAAATTGAGAATGTCAAAGACCCCACAAAGATTGTGTAAAGACAACCCTCTTGCCGGACTCGGTGGCTCAGCCTGTAATCCCAGCGCTTTGGGAGGCTGAGGAGAGTGGATTGCCTGAGCCCACGGGTTCGAGACCCACCTGGGCAACTTGGCAAGACCTCATCTCTACAATAAATCAAAAATTAGCTGGGCATGGTAGCACGCGCCTATAGTTCCAGCTACTTGGTAGACTGAGGTGGAAGGATCACCGAAGCCCAGCAAGTCGAGGCTGTGGTGGCCAGGAGCGGCCGCTGCACTCCAGTCTGGGTGACAGAGTGAGACTCCAAATCAAAAAAAAAAAGACAACCCGCTGAATACAAAGGTATTTACAATACATATCCAAAATATATTTTTAAAAGCTCCTAAAAATCAGTAAGACAACTCAGTAGAAGAAATGGGCAAAGACTTGAACAGGCATTTTAAAAAATATTAAACATTATATAATTATCCTGTATCATATGCCTGTTTATGTGTACCAGAACATACCAGATGGGACCCAAAATAGCTGGAATTATCTTTCAGAGGATGAACCCTTTGTAACACACTTGGAATTTGTTCCTCCAGATCAAATGGTCAACCAAAGTTTTTACCTGGAAGTTTTGAGAAGGTATGTCACAATTTGCAGAAGAAACGTCCTGAAATGTGGCAAAGAAGTGACTGATTCTTCTACCATAACAATGCACCTGCCCACACTGCACTGAGTGTTCAGCAGCTTTTGACCAAAAAGATGGCATAACCTTTGTGCCCCACCTTCCCTTTTCATCCTATCTCACCCTGAGTGATTTTTGTTTGTTTGTTTCCGCAAATGAAAAAAGGCTTCAAAGGGAAACATTCTGCCAGTGTGAGAAATGTGAAACAAAAAATGGCAGAAGTACTAAAAGGCACCAATATTCACGAGTTCAAAAACTGTTTTGAGCAGTAGAAAAAAGCATCTCAATAGGTATATTGGATCAAACTGAGAGTACTTTGAAGGTGACTGAAATTTAAACATGTAAGAATACACAACTTTTTATAAATAAATTATGAGTTTTGGGGGTCTCCCCTCGTATAATAATGCTCATTTCAACATCGTTCAGCAACAGGATAGATAACTGTGATAAATTCATGAAATGAGATATAACATATATTCAACAACCTGAGTGAGTCTTACAAATACAATACTGAGAAAAGCAGCAACTCACACACACACACACACACACACACACAAAGGCAGTAAATCACGCATATAAACTTCAAAGGCAAAATGGAAATATAATTTTTGGTAATGCATGCATTAAGAAAACTGAAGGAATAATTATTGCCAGATTGGGCCCAGTGGCTGAAGTCTATAATCCCAGCACTTTGGGGAGGCCAAGGCAAGAGGACTGCCTGAGCTCAGGGGTTCGAGATCAACCTGGGCAACGTTGTGAGACCTCGTCTCTACAATAAATCAAAAACAAAGCTGGGGGTGTAGCGCAGACCTGTAGTCCCAGTACTTGGAAGGGTGAGGCAGAGGGATCTCCTGAACCCAGCAGGTCAAGGCTGCGATGGCCGTGAGTATGCCACTGCACTCCAGTCCTGGGCAACAGAGTGGACTCTGACTCAAAACAAAAAAAGAAATAATAATTGCCAACAAAAGTCAGAAAATTATTTGCCTCTTGGAGGGAGGGAGTAACTGTGATCAGGGTGGGACACATCAAGGATTTCTAGGGTGCTGAAATGTTCTATTTATTGACTGAGCTGGGGATACACAGGTATTCTTTTTATAAATATTGATTAAAGATGTTTTATGCATTTTTTACTTTGAAATTTTAAAAAAGAAGACTAGAAAGAATCTTCTTAAACAAAACAGCTAAATGAAAAGAGTAATTAGACAATTTCTTATAGGACTTGAATGATTATTAATACCAAAAGAGGATTTCTATATAATTAACTAACCCTTCAGGTAGTGAGTCAAATCCAGGATACTAAGACTGCATGACTAAGTGCCCAATTTAGATCTGTAACACCAAAACAGGAGAGGATTTCAACCTTAAATCCTCTTACATGTTTAATAATTATTTCAATTTCAACCTCTGACCTACCTAGCTTTATAAAGCCCAAATGAAATGCAAATGTTTCTATCAGAAAAAAGAGGAACTCTAAATCTAGCCTTGTAAATTAGTTGTCTAGGGAATCTTGCAAGCTGAACTCTTCCAAACTTTAATCTGTACTATTAATTTGATACACCAATCCAATCTTAAATTTTAATGTCATGTTTCAGTTGTAGAGTGAAACTCCACTGGGGGGATGGAATTAAGTTCAGTGAAAGAACAACTCCAATACATAACAATTTAAGAAATGTAAAGAATCAACTAGCTGATCTATTTAATAAAAGGTGATCTAGTCGTGAGTGCATCATTAATCTCTCCAACATGTCCTGTAATTCATTTTGGCTCTTCCATACCATACTTAGGAGAACCTCCACTTCTAGGAAAGATGGAATAACCAGTAACACACTACTCCTCCCACCATACACAGCTAGAAAACCGAACACAATATACAAAAAACTTTTTCAAACACAGAATATGCTATACAGGAGCATGGTCCCTAGAAAAGGAAAACAAGTGTGGTGTGCCCCATGACCACTGGAGCTTTCTGCATGGAGAGACGGGACCCAGGCAGAACATGACAGAGTCACTGAGCTAAGGCGACAGAAACAAGAGCTCATGACAGCTGCAGCTTCCAGGATGAATGGAGCAGAGTAACAAAGAGGAGACAGCCCACACAGAGAAGGGCAACAGAAACCCATATAGGATCCCTCAAGTCCTTGGCTGAGCATGCTATTGGTAAGTCTCCAGGATGCTAGGCAAACAGAAACCATGGGGGAAGTGGGGCAGAAACAAGGTTGAAACATGTAGAAGTTCCACCAAGAAAGCATGAAGAAACCTCATTTTAACACCCAGAACACTCAGCGAGACCCCAGATGGCCACACCTTAGAAACAGGGCTAGCCGAGCTCGGTGGCTCAGCCTGTAATCCTGCGCCTTTGGGAGGCTGAGGTGAGTGGATTGCCTGAGCCCACAGGTTCGAGACCCGCCTGGGCAGCGAGACCTCATCTCTACAATAAATCAAAAAATCAGCTGGGCATGGTAGTGAATGCCTGTAATTCCGGCTACTCGGAAGGCTGAGGCGGAAGGATCACCAGAGCCCAGCAGCTCGAGGCTGCGGTGGCCAGGAGCGGCCACTGCACTCCAGTCTGGGCGACAGAGTGAGACTCCAACTCAAAAAACAAAAAAAAACAGGGCTACACTAGACCAAGAGTAAAGGCTTCTCCAGACTAGAGATCACCAGCTTTTTTTTTCTGTCAAGGAACAGATAGTAAATATTTTAGACTTTGCGAGTTACATAGTCTCTGTCTCAACTACTCAACTTGGCCATTGTGGCAAACACAGACAACACACAAATGATGTGACTTTCCAAAAGACTTACAAAAGAACCAAAGAGTCAGATTTGGCCTTCAGGTCACAGTTTGCCAAACATAGGCCTACTTATAAAAAGACAGGAAACAGACCAGCACTGTAGCTGCTCATGCCTATAATCCTAGCACTCTGAGAAGCCCAAGCAGGACTGCCTGAGGACAGGAGTTTGATACCAACTTGGGCAATATGGCAAGGCCCAGTTTTTATTTTGCTGTTGTTGTTGTTGTGGTGGTGGTGGTGGTTGTTTAAAAAAAAAAAAAAAAAAAAAAGAGGCCGGGCACGGTGGCTCAAATCTGTAATCCCCGCAGCACTTTGGGAGGCCGGGGTGAGAGGATTGCCTGAGCCCATGGGTTCGAGACCAGCCCGGGCAGCTTGGTGAGACCTCATCTCCACAATAAATCAAAAATTAGCTGGGCGTGATAGGGCACGCCCGTGATTCCAGTTACTTGGAAGGCTGAGGCAGAAGGATCGCCGGAGCCCAGCAGGTCGAGGCTGCGGTGGCCGGGAGCGGCCATTGCACTCTAGTCTGGGTGACAGAGTAAGACTCCGACTCAAAAAAAAAAAAAAATTAGCCAGGCATGGTAGCACGCACCTGTAGTTCTGGCTACTTGACAGGTTGAGGCAGAAGGACTGCCTGAGTCCAGCAGGTTGACGCTGGGGTGGTCATGAGCATACCACAACACTCCAGCCTGAGCAATAGAGAGAGAATCCGACTCCAAAAATAAAAAAAGAAAAGACAGAAAACAAGCCTTGAAACAATGAAACTGATCCACAAATAAATTACCTGCCAGAACAAAACTCAACACTGTTTAAACAAAAACAAAATCCAGACTCTCAACAATGTAACATTCATCATGTCTAGTACCCAATAAAAAATTACTAGATGTAAGTAAAAGCAAGAAAAGGTGGTCCATAACCAAAAGAAAGTCAGTCAATAGGAAAAGACCCTGAAATGAGAGTGATAATGAAATAACAGACAGAGCTTTAAAGTAGTATTATGAATTTGTTCAAGGGTTTATTTAAAAGAAAATACGAACATGAAGAGAAAAACCAAAATGGAATTTATAGAGAAGAAAAAAATAACATCTGAAATGAAAACTACATGAGTAGCCAGCTTAAGAGCATATTAGATATAGCAGAAGAATAGATGAGAGAACGTGAACACATTACAACAGAAATAATCCAAATTCAATCATAGAGGAAAAAACAAAAAAGTAGAGGGACAGGAAAGCTGCAGTGGACAATATCAAGCATCTAAAATAAATGTAATAAGAGTCCTGGAAGACTGAGGAGGAACAGAGGGAAGAAATAGGAAAAACTAAAAGAATAATGGCAGCACATTTTCTAAAATTTTGGTGAAAACTATAATCCTACAGATCCAAGCAGGCTAATCATAAAACCACTCACAGGCTAATCACAATGAAAACTATACCAAAGTACATCATAATCAAACAGCTAAATTCCAAAGATAAAGACAAACATCTTAAATGCAGCTTGAAGAAAAAAATAATATTATGTACCAGGGAACAAAAACAAGAATGAAAGCAGACTTCAGGAACAATGGAAGCCTAAGACAATGGAACAACACTATAGAGTGCTGGGGGGAATACATCCATCTAGAATTCTATATTCAGGGAAAACATCCTCTAAAAAACAAAAGAAAAATAGTCGGGCATGGTGGCTCACACTAGCACTTTGGGAGGCAGAGGCGAGAGGACTGCCTGAGACCAGCCTGGGCAACATGGCAAGACCTCATCTCTATAATACATTTTTAAAAAATTAGTTGGGTGTGGTGGTGCGGTCTGTGATTCCAGTTACTTGAAAGGCTGAGGTGGAAGGATCACCTGAGTTCAGCAAGTCCAGGCAGCAGTGGTCATGAGCATGCCACTGCACTCCAGCCTGGGGGACAAAGTGAGACTCCGACTCAAAAAAAGTGAAATAAAGACATTTTCAGACAAACAAAAGCTGAGAAAAATAAGTTGCCAGTAGACCGGTACTACAAGAAATGTTAAGTTCTTCAGACTAAAGGAACATGATGCCAGATCCGAGCTCAGAGCTACACAAAGTAATGAAGGTTGGAAATAGAAATGTATGGGTTAATACAAAAGACATTTTTTCTTGTTAATTTATTTAAAAGATAATTGACTATTTTTAAAAATAATAATACTGTAATGTGGGGTTTATAACATGTTGAAGTAAAATAGATAACATATTCCAAAGGATGGGAGGCAGAAGTATACTGTTATAAGGTGTTTACAGTACATGCAAAGTGGTATAACATTACTTGAAGGTACACTCTGGTAGGTTCAAGATGTGATATTGAAAAATCTTAGAACCACCACCAAAAAAAAAATAAAGAGGTACAGCTAATAAGTCAAGAGAAGATCTGTCATAGAGGTTAATCTTTTTTTGTTTAAACTAACACTAAGCCGGGCTCGGTGGCTCAGCCTGTAATCCTGGGCCTTTGGGAGGCTGAGGTGAGTGGATTGCCTGAGCCCGCGGATTCGAGACCCGCCTGAGCAACTTGGCGAGACCTCATCTCTACAATAAATCAATATGAGCCAGGCGTGGTAATGCGCATCTGTAGTTCCAGCTACTTGGAAGGTTGAGGCAGAAGGATCGCTGGAGCCCAGCAGGTCGAGGCTGCGGTGGCCGGGAGCGGCCACTGCACTCCAGTCTGGGTGACAGAGTGAGACTCCAACTCAAATAAAATAAAATAAAATAACACTAAAATAACTGTGCAGAAGGCTTTAAAGATTAAGTACAGGGAAATATACATTTTTATAAATATAATTCTACCTATCCCTACCTCCCCTCCCTGTCAGAAGTGTGTACCTCTCATAAATGTTTACATAAATAATTATTTTATATGCATATATACCCTTTTAAAAAACACACAAGTAGGTTCATATCATCTGTTTTTGCATTCTTTTGCTTGCTTTGCTTACTTAATAATATATCTGGGAAACCTCTCCAAACAGCACATATAGAATTACTTCATTGTCTTTTCTAGCTATATAGAAGTCTATGTCTATGATGTACCATAATTTAACCAATCAGTTCTCTATTGATGGATATTAGGTTATTTGCAGGCATTCAATAAATATTAAATGAAGGAATGCTGCAATGAACATTCTTACAAAAAATCTGGATAATCTTGAATTGCCAGTTTTTCACATTTGCTTGGATTTATTATTCCTAGATTTAACACAGACTCACAATTTCAGGGAAATTCCAAGACCAGGCACGATGGCTCACACCTGAAATTCTAGCACTTTGGGAGGTCAAAGCAGGAGGACTGCTTGAGTCCAGGAGTTTGAGATCAGCCTAAGCAACATATCAAGACCTCAACACTACAAAAATTTTAAAAATTAGCTGGGCATGGTGACACATGCCTGTAGTCCTCAGCTACTCAGGAGGCTGAGGCAGGAGGATAGCCTGAGCCCAGGGGGTCAAGGGTGCAGTGAGTCATGATCATGCCACTGCAATCCAAACTGGGTAACAGAGTGAGATCCCGACTCAAAAGGAAAAAAAGAAAGAAAGAAAAGACAATTCCATAAAGTCATTCCAGTTGTGAAAATGTGAACTGCTGTGGCTTGAATGTGCCCTCTCCAAAATTCACATTATCAACTTAATGGTCAATGTGACAGCATTAAGAGGTGAAAGAATTAAGAAGGTAGGCCTATAAGAGGTAATTACACCATGACATGAAGGCTCCTCCATCATGAATGGGATTAAGGCCCTTATAAAAGAGGCTTCACAATCATTTAATTTCTCTTGCAATGTGAGGACACAACATTCTTCCCCTCCAGAGGGTACAGCAACAAAGCACCATCTTGGAAGCAGAGACTCTGCCCTTCACAAAACACTGAACCTGCCAGTGCCTTGACTTTGGACTTCCCAGTCTCCAGAACTATAAGCAATAAATCTCTGTTCCTTATAAATTACCCACTCTATGGTATTTTATTATAGCAGCACATGCAAAGACATGAACAAGCTACCTTCAAAATACATCTCTATATATAAGTCATCAAATGAAGGAAAAATTAAGCTACAGAATTCACCATTATCTACTTAGCATAAAATTCTTAAAATTTGTTTCAAAGAAAAAAGATCCCATTAGGGACAACCTGGCAACTATTTTTCAAACATATCTAGTTAAGTGAAAACTAGAAGTAATTTTTACAAGGTAATAGACTGCACTATAAACTAGGATACCTTGTCTAAAATTAAATACAGCATGGCCAGGCACAGTGGCTCACACCTGTAACCCCAGTACTTTGGGAGGCCAAGGAAGAAGAATTGCTTGAGCCCAGGAGTTCAAGACCAGCCTGGGAAACAAAGTGAAACCATATCTCTACAAAAAATGAAAAATTTAGCTGGGCATAGTGGCACATACCTATAGTCCCAGCTACTCAGAAGGCTGAGGTGGAAGGAATGCCTGAGCCCAGGAGGTCAAGATGCAGTGAGTCATGGTCTTGCCACTGCACTCCAACCTGGGTGACAGACTGAGACACCAAGTAACAAAAACAAAACAAAAAATTAAATACAGCAATATAAGACATTGATATGGCAGTCTATCATTAAAAAAAGAATGTCATGGTGTCACACACAATAAGCAAGGCCAGAGCAAGGGGTTAAAGTTCAACCTCTACCCAGCTGGACCAGATATAGAGCAGGGGCTGCGGGCCAAGAGAACAAAGCTAGCTCCAAGTCCATTTCAGTCTTCAGGCATACTTTTGGCACCCGGGATCCATACATGTAACTTGTGGGTTAGATGCTTGTGGGGTAGACACAGCATTCGAAGCCCATCACCTTTCAGTGGCCATCACTTGATACCTTTGGTTGCAGGACCCAGGCAAGACAAGAAGGGACACCGGGTCAGGGGCCCCAAACAAAAACTCAGAAGAATATGAATCAAACCAGAACTCATGGAGGAAACTCAAGTTCTGGAACTTAGTAGCAAGTACCTAGGTTTAGTTATTAGAGAAGAGAGTCATTGGACAGAAGGGAGGAGTCCAGTGATCAGTCCCAAGAGACAAAGACCAAAATCTAGATTGCAGGAAATGTGGCTTCAGGTACAATTCAAAAGTCCAGTGGTCAGCACCTATACCTTAACCCCAATGAAGAGCTGAAGGATTTTCTGCTTGAAGCTCATTTCACCTGAGACTTACGACAGTGATAGGCCAAGGGGAGGTGGAGATGTCAATGAACTCTCCTATGGGAGAGACACAGTCATGCACCATATAATGACATTTTGACCAATGATGGACCACATATATAACGGTAGTCCCATAAGATTATAATGCTATATTTTTACTTTACCTTTTCTGTGTATAGATCTGCTTAGATATGCAAACACTGACCACTGTATTACAATTGCCTGCAGTATTCAGTAACATGCTGTGTAGGTATTTAGCCTAGGCCATACTGTGTAGCTTAGGTAAGCAGTAGGCTCTACTGTCTAAGTTTGTGTAAATATACTCTGTGATATTTACACAACAATGAAACCACCTGATGACATATTTCTCCAAACATATTCCTCATCATTAAGCAGCACAAGACCATACAGAGTAAAAAATCGGATACTACCAGCAGCAAAGAAGGGCTTTTTAGCAAGGACGTGTTGAGAAAATTTTTCATTTGCTACTGTTACACCCCAGCAGTTCACCTCATAGACTGGATAACCTGGGAATAAAATATTCATTTTTGTAGGATCTTTATTAGAAAGAAGGTGGCAATAATGATTTCTCCTTCCCAGTCAGATTTGATAGATTCCCAGAACTATGTTTATGAGAATATTCATTCTGAGTCTGGGCCATGCAAAAATGGAATGTATCATGGCAGGTGATGATGGAATACTGCAGACTTAGCCAAGATAGTTTTGGGGAGTGAACCCTTCCGGGATTTTCCTACCCTGTGGAGTCCCCAGAGCGTGCAATGCAGAAGCGAGTCAGGAAATGCCATGGGAAGTCTGGATGAGTTCCGGTAAGACGGCGACAGCATAGGTGGATTTGTGAGACTCTCCGAACCCTGCTGGTGATACCCCGGATCCAGCGCCCAGCTGTGCAGCTAATCCCTGGTGCCTCTCGCCCAGAGACCCAGACGAGCGGAGACAAAAGATCCCCGAAAGTGAAGCTGCGACCTCGGCCATTCTTCAGGCAGATTTGCATTGCCCCGCCCACCTATCAGAGCCTCTACCTCAGTGCCTAAGGTAACGTGTTAAACAGGAGAAAAAGCCCCTCCCCTACACTGAATAGACAGAGACAACTAAGCCTCGAAGACCTCCCAGGCAGCAGGCTAGCTGTCTGCAACAAAAACAAAGGGGAGAGGCTGGAGATCAGAGCTGAAGTGACTTAGACACTCAGGAATGATTCCAGAGCTAGTCTGATCTCTTATTTTGCCTTTTGATTTTATCATTCTGACTGTATGCTTTGCTCACTTTTGTTTGCTTTCTGACTTACACTATCTGTTTCATGATTTTATTGGTCTGTCTCTGTGTAGCTACCAGTATTCTTTAGAGAATTTTCCTTCTGTGTTTTTTTCACTTCTCTCCGGCCTTGTGTCTCTTTTTCACCTGTTAGTTGTATGTATGTCTGTTTTCCCTCTCACTCTTCTCTCTTTCTAACTTCCTATTGACCCCCCCTTCCTCAATTATTTTCCTCTTTTGTACCTCCTTTTGATCCAGGGACCAAACCTATATACCGATGCACAGACAGATTGTAAGGCAGTGGGAAATAGGTTCCAGTGTGCTCATACACCTGTTGGTGGATGCTGGAATCAGCATATAGATTCTGAATCACAGCTTCCCCCTCAATTAAACCTCAAAACTGCAAAAAGTACCACCACACTCCAACCTCAAAAGTGAACAAAGCCAGAGGACCCTCATAAGGAAGAACAGGAGGTTATACAAATGAAACAAAAGCAATCCCACCTTCCCTGAAAAACAGAATTAAAGAAGGGGAGGAAAAGGGGGAGAGAGAGAAAAATCTACACAAATGAAGAAAAACCAAAAGAAGAATATGGGTCTCTCCCAGACCCCTGGAAGGGCAGATACTGAGAAAACTGACTTTGGAATGCAAACAATGAAGAGCCCCCAGAATGAATGGTCTCAAACTACAAACCTAGAAATCAAGACATTAATGGAGAGATTAAAAAGAATTGAAGAGACACAAGAAGAAACCAGGAAGGAGTTGATATCTGAGATAACAGTAATAAAGAATACTGTGAATGAAATAAATAACAAACTGATAAGCATGAAAAGCAGAATTACCCAAGCAGAAGAAAGAATCTCAGAGCTTGAGGACCAAAATATAGAACTAACCCAAACTCTTAAAAACACAGAAACCAAGCTCAAAAAGACAGAACAAAACCTTCAAGAGATGAGCGATTACTTCAAGAGACCGAACCTACGAGTAATTGACCTTCCTGAGGCAGAAAGAGAGACAGAGACCACACTGGAACAAACTTTCCATGAGAAGTCAAGAAAACGTCCCTTATCTAATCAGTGATGCAAAAATTCAAACACAAGAGATTCAGAGAACCCTTGCAAAACAACATATGAGAAGACCAACTCCTAGACACATAATACTTCACCTAAACAAAGTAGGCATAAAAGAAAAAATCCTAAAGGCAGCAAGAGAAAAAGACCAGATCACCTGCCATGGAAAATCAATTAGAATAGCAGCAGATTTATCTACAGAAACCCTGCAGGCTAGGAGAGCTTGGAGCCCTATCTTCAAAATCCTAAAAGATAAACAATTTC
>NW_007246040.1:48785-96900 GCF_000164805.1 Carlito syrichta
CCCCAAAACCAAAAGAAAGACAAAAAACCAAGTAGAAGAACAACAACTCTATAACAACTCTATGATAGGAATGAACTCTCACATTTCAATAATTAACCTGAATGTGAATGGACTAAATGCACCACTGAAAAGACATAGAATGGCAAAATGGATAAAATATTACCAGACAACAATATTCTGCCTTCAAGAGACCCATCTCACTAGAAAGGACATGCACAGACTCAAAGTAAGAGGATGTGAAACAAATTTTCAGGCAAAATGGAACACAAAAGAAAGGAGGAGTCACAATCCTAATTTCAGACAAAATACCATTTAAGCTATTAAAAATTTAAAAAGATACAGAGGGCCACTACATAATGATAAAAGGTTCACTCCATCAACAAGAAATATCTATCCTAAACATATATGCACCTAACATAGGTGCACCAACTTTCATAAAGCAACTTCTAGGAACACTAAAGAAAGATATTGACTCTAACACCATCATAACTGGGGACTTTAATATCCCACTCACAACGCTAGACAGATCATCAGAACGAAAAATCAGCAATGAGATCCGGAACCTCAATGTGACTCTTGACCAAATGGACTTAATTGATACCTACAAAACACTCCATCCAAAGATCACAGAATACACATTCTACTCATCATCGCATGAAACATATTCTAAGATCGACCACATAATTGGCCATAAATCAAGCATAGGCAAATTTAAAAGAACCGAAATTTTACCATGCACCTTCTCGGACCACAGTGGAATAAAAATAAACATTAACACCAGCAAGGTCCCCCCAAAACCCACAAAGACATGGACACTAAACAGCATGATGCTAAACAACCCCTGGGTCAATGGTGAAATCAAAACAGAGACCAAAAGATACCTGAAAACAAATGAAAACAAAGAAAAATCTTGCCAAAATCTCTGGGATGCCATGAAAGCTGTAGTAAGAGGGGAATTTATATCCCTAGAAATGCACATGAAGAAAATGGAAGGATCACAAATTAACAGCCTAACAAGCCACCTAAGGAAGCTGGAAAAGCAAGAACACAAAAACCCTAATTTCAGCAGAAGAATCCAGATCACCAAAATAAAAGCTCAAATCCAGGACACAGAAGACAAAAAGACAATACAAAAAAATCAATGAAACAAAAAGCTGGTTCTTCGAAAGGATCAACAAGATCAATGGTCCCCTGGCTAGACTGACCAAGAAAAAGAGAGAAAAAACCTAAATAAGCACAATCAGAAACACAAAAGATGAAGTCACATCTGACCCTGAAGAAATACAAAAGATCATTAGAGACTGCTATGTACACTTGTATGGAAACAAACTTGAAAATCTCAAGGAAATGGAGGACTATCTGTCATCACACAATCTGCCTAGGTTGAAACAAGAAGAAATTGAGACCCTAAATAGACCAATAACAATCAAGGAAATTGACTATGTAATAAGAAAACTACCTACAAAAAAAAGTCCTGGACCAGATGGCTTTCCAGCAGAATTCTACAAGACATTTAAGGAGGAACTGATTCTAATCCTACTGAAGGTATTTCAGGCAATTGAGAAAGATGGAACCCTCCCCAAATCATTTTATGAAGCTAACATCACATTGATCCCCAAGCCAGGTAAAGATCCAACAAAGAAAGAGAACTACTGGCCAGTATCTTTGATGAACATAGACGCTAAAATTCTCAACAAGATCCTAGCAAACCGGATTCAACAACACATCTCAAAAATCATCCATCAAGACCAAGTAGGCTTCATCCCTGGGATGCAAGGCTGGTTCAACATTCATAAAACCATAAATGTAATTAAATACATCAACAGATGGCAAAACAAAAACCACATGATTATATCATTAGATGCAGAAAAAGCTTTTGATAAAATCCAGCACCCCTTCTTGATAAAAAGCCTCAAACATCTAGGCATATGGGGAACATACCTCAAAATAGTAAAAGCCATCTTCGAGAAACCCACAACCAGCATACTCCTAAATGGACAAAAATTGGAACCATTTCCCCTGAAAACTGGAACAAGACAAGGATGCCCACTCTCACCCCTCCTGTTCAATATAGTATTGGAAGTCCTGGCTAGAACAATCAGAGAAGAGAAGTCAATCAGGGGTATCCAAATAGGAAAAGAGGAAGTCAAGTTATCTCTCTTTGCAGATGACATGATTGTGTACCTTGAAAACTCAAGAGAATCTGTCAAAAACCTTCTTACACTGATAAAGGCCTTTGGCAAAGTCTCAGGATACAAAATAAATGTGCAAAAGACAATCGCATTTCTTTACACCAATAATAAACAAATAGAAACCCAAATAAAAAACACAATTCCATTCACAATAGCCACAAAAAAAAATGAAATACCTTGGCATCTTCCTAACCAGAGATGTGAAAGACCTTTACAATGAAAACTACAAAACTCTGCTCAAAGAAATCAAAGATGACACAAACAAGTGGAAAAATATCCCATGCTCATGGATTGGAAGAATCAACATTGCGAAGATGTCCATTTTACCTAAGGCAATTCACAGATTCAATGCAATACCTATCAAATTACCAGCAACATTCTTCTCAGACCTAGAAAAAACAACACAGGAATTCATATGGAAACACAAACGACCAAGAAATAGCCAGAACAATTCTCAGCAAAAAACACAAGGAAGGTGGTATCACATTACCAGACTTTAAACTTTACTATAAAGCTACAATCATCAAAACAGCTTGGTATTGGTATAGCAACAGGCATATAGATCAATGGAATAGAATTGAGATTCCAGAAGCAAAACCTCAATTTCTCAACCAACTCATCTTTGACAAAGCCTCCACCACCCACCACTGGGGAGAGGAGAACCTATTTAGTAAATGGTGCTGGGAAAACTGGCTGACCACATGCAGAAGATTGAAACAGGACCCCTATCTATCCCCATACACAAAAATTAACTCCAAATGGATCAGAGATCTAAATGTAAAACCTCAAACCATAAGAACCTTACAAAATGAAGGACATACCCTCATGGAAATTGGAACTGGCATCCAATTCCTGAACAAAACCCGAAACCCACAGGCCATAAGAGATAAGATAGACAAGTGGGACCTCATTAAATTGACAAGCTTCTGCAAAGCCAAAGAAACCATCAAGAGAGCAGGGAGACAGCCTACAGACTGGGAAAAAGTATTTGCCAACTCCAGGTCTGACAAAGGCTTAACATCTTAGATCTACAAGGAACTCAAATGTGCTGAAAAGAAAAAAACAAACAACCCATTATAAAATGGGCAAAAGATATGAATAGACACTTCACAAAGGAAGACATCCAAGCAGCCAACAGATACATGAAGAAATGTTCAACCTCACTAATCATCAGGGAGATGCAAATCAAAACCACACTGAGATACCACCTAACTCCAGTCAGAATGGCAATTATCAATAACTCAAAAAATAACAGTTGCTGAAGAGGATGTGGCGAAAAGAGAACATTTCTACACTGTTGGTGGGAGTGTAAACTAGTGCAATCTCTGTGGAAAGCAGTGTGGCAATTCCTAAAAGCTCTAAATATCAACCTCCCATATGACCCTGCAATTCCCCTACTGTGAATATACCCTGAAGAACTCAAATCACCCTATCAAAAAGATACCTACACACAAGTGTTTATTGCAGCATTGTTCACACTAGCAAGAACCTGGAACCAACCATGCTGTCCATCAAAAGAGGACTGGATTAAAAAAATGTGGTGCTTATACACGATGGAATACTATGCAGCCATAAAAAAGAACAAAATCATGTATTTCGCAGAGCTCTCACAAAAACAAAGATCTGAGTATCACATGTTCTCACTCATATAGTGGACCTTGATCACCCAATGTACTACCATAAGAAAATGACAGAGAGTGGTGGGAAACTATGGGGGGGAGGGGAAAGGAGATGGGACTAATGGTAGTAAACATCTGTCTGGGGACAGGGAGACACCTCTTATCAACAAGGGTGCCTGAACGAAGCATATTTGTATACCTAACCCTTAACTGTACCCCACAATATCATAATAAAAAATATTGATTCAAAAAAAAAGAGAGAATATTTATTCTGAATTAAATGAATTTGATGTCTAAAGAAAATGTGAAACCCATTATTGAATACCTAATACTTGCCATGATGGCTTACAAGAATCAATTCATTTTCTGTAGAATGTCAACAAACACTGATTTATGGAAAATGTGGCATAAAGCCTAGTTTTGAAAAATCTACATTTATCAGAACCTTACTTCAATATACAGAGAGCTTGGATCTCCAGAAGGCTCACAGCCTACCAGGGAAAGGAGAAGTCTTAAAAGAGTTGTAAAGAGTTTTAAAAGAAAAAAAAGAGGCCAAACGTGGTAGCTTATACCTATAATCCCAGCACTTTGGGAGGCCAAGGCAGGAAGATTGTTTGAGTCCAGAAGTAGGAAGCTGTAGTGAGCTCTGACTGTACCACTGCACTCCAGCCTCAGTGACAGAGTGAGACTCAGACTCAATCAACCAACCAATACATAAAGAAATCTAAGCCTACCAGTTTGAAATTCCTTTTAGGAAGTCACCTGAACAACTTATGCCGCCCACCAACTGATGAAAACTCTAGACACCACTTGCTGACAACATGTGGCAGTTTCTGCTTTTTCTTTCAAATATTCAATCATTTGCAATATCTAAGCTACCACACTGAAATAGGATAGGGCTGATCAGCAACTGGACAATAATCAGCAGGTAGACTAAAATACAAAAGGGGCTCAAGTTACTTTCCCCACAGTAACAGTAATCACACACTGGGTAGGCCCTTAACTACTGTCAAGTAGTCCCATGTGCTTCCCAAATATTATCCCACTTACTCCCTGCAACTGCACTATGCAGTAGGAAGTCATCTTAGATGCACTTGACAGATGAAAACACGAAGATGCAGCCCAGGAGCAGACAGTCGTGGGACCAGCATCTTTGCTTCCTTAACAATTATTCCCCAGCAATTCAATGTCTTCCTATTCTACCAAAACACCTCTCTCAAAGTCACCAATGAGACCTAGTGTGGCGGCTCACACTTGTAATCCCAGCAATTTGAGAGGCTGAGGTGAGAGGATTGCCTGACCCCAGGAGTTCGAGACCAGTCTGGGTAACATGATGAGACTTGTTATCTCTACAATAAACAAAAAAATTGGCTGGGCATGTAACCCCAGCTACTTGAAAGGCTGAGGCAGAAGGATTGCTTGAGCTCAGCAGGTCAAGATTGCAGTGGCCATGACTGTGCCACTACACTCCAGCCTGGGTGACAGAGTGAGACTCCGACTCCAAAAAAAAAAAAAAAAAAAGTCACCAATGGCACTGGCTCAGTCATGCAACAAACAGTTACAAAGACTCCACCATGCAACAGACACTTCCTGGTGTTATCTATGCAAGCCTTGAGGATGAAGACCAGAGATTTTTCCCTACAAAACTTTCAAGATAACATGTGGTCCAAGCATGTGGAGGAACAGGAACTCTAGCAGATTCTGGCAGCAGTTATTTTTCCAGCACAACTACTCTGAAAAACAAAGTGGCAGTACTTCTTAAGGCTGAACATACATATTCTCTATCACCCAGCAATTCCACTCCCAGCTATACAAACCAAAGAGAAATTGGTGTATATGTTCCCCAAAAGACAAGTAAAAGAACACTCACTACAGCATAATTTTAATAGCCTAAATGCTGGAAATCACCCAAATGCCTATCAACAGGGTAATGAAAAAACTGGTACAATGAAATGAATGAATATAGCTACATACAGCAACGTGAATGAACCTCACAGACAATGCTAAGTGAAAGAAATCAGAAACAAGAATACAGTTGTATAACTCTAAAAACCAGGAGAGTAGGAAAGGGGGCAGACAGCAACTGGGAATGGCATAGAGAAACTACAGGGTGGCTGGATCACGCTCTGTTTCTTGATCTTGGGTGCTGGTTACAAGTGTGTTCATTTTGTGGCAACTCATCAGGCACTTAAGTACAAGGCAACCTTATATATAACATAGTTGCTGAGAGTCACTTAAGTGAGACTCTCTTCTTTGCAACCAAAAGAACCTAACTAAAACAAGTATCTAAATTCCAAAAAAAAAAAAGAGAACTTTTAAAATTAAGCATCTCCCTTAAATGTTTTAAATTTATTTTAATAAACTTTATTGAAGCCTCACACAGAGATGAGCACTTTCTCCCACTGTATTTCCAAAAAGTTCTTCCTATCACTTAAACTGGAGACCATCTATACACCTCCCTGGGGGTCCAGTCCTAAAGTTCTTCCCTCCACATTCAACCAGTCAAATCCTTCCCATCTCTCACAATTCAGCTCAGATCCCTCATGACAGAGAAGGAGAAAGCATGCCAAAATATGAATAGTGGTACCCTAGTCTATTCCTGCTGCTACAACAAAATACCTTAGATTGAGTAATTTATAAAGAATAGAAACATATTTCTCACAGTTCTGGAGTCTGGAAACCCATGATTCAAGGTGCCAGCAGGTTCAGTGTCTGGTGAGGGCTGCTCTCTACTTCCAGGATGGTGTCTTCTTGCTATGGCCTCATGTGGTAGGAGGCAAAAGGGCAAAAAGAGCCTGGTCAGCTCCCTCCAGCCTTTCAGAAGGCACCTATTCCACCCATGCAGGCAGAGTCATTGTGGCCTACTCACTTCCTAAAGGCTCATCTCCGAATACCGTGGCACTGATTATTTAAATCCCAACACGAATTTTGGACGGACACATGCATTCAAACCATAGCAAATGGCATAGTGGGATTTATATAACTTTTACTTTGCTATGCTTTTCATATTTTCTAAATATTTTTACAATGATGTGTTACTTTTATAATCCAAAGGAACAAAAAACCAAGTTTTCAAGAAACTGGGTTACTCCAATTTAAAAATGTTAAAATATTTTTCAAGTATTAAGATCATTTTCAGTATAAAGTTTTATTTAAAGAACAAAATCTCTTCAGGGAAAATGTTCAAGCCTGCTGACCCAGTAAAACCACATCCTCAGGAAAGAGCTGGTTATATGAAGTAAAAGGTTGTGCACAAGTTCTTTGGGGCACAGGCCCTGCAGCCAGACTGCAGGGCTGACCCAGGCTCTGCCACCTGCCAGGCCAGGCCAGAAACAGACCAGAAACCATGGAGATGGTCTTACCACTGATGCAAGATGGTCCCCTGTCTGATGAAATCACATGCACCAATGTGAAGCACTTGTAGCAAAGAGCAGAGGACACCTGTATCTCAGCAACAGTCACACCAAGGTGAAAACTAAACCTGGACCTCAGTGAGAAAAAGGAAAAGTGTTGTAACTTTTCAACAGTGTTTTTAATTTTACGCATCTTTAGACTGCTTGCCTAATCTACTTTTAAGGATAAAATAAGAAGCTACCTAAAAAAACACCGAACAGAATGATGCTCACTGTGCCCTGGGGAGGCTCCCAGTACCACAGCTCCTCCCTGCGAGGGGAGTGAGGGCAGCTGGGTGAACGAAGGCCACACTCCAAGAGGGACAGACTGGACAACTGTTTCAGGCAATATTTCAACAGGTCTCACAAAAATATTAAGGAGTACTTTCCCCAGTTTCCACAAGCAAACATGTGCTCTTTCTCTTCCCAGATGCCCCTGGTGTCTTGTTCTTTTCTTCTATATCCAGCTAGAAGCCTGCATGGCCCCTGCCTCATCCTGTACCTGAAAAGTCACCAAGGGCCATCAATACATGTTCTGAGGCTCTCAGTGCTGCCGGGCCTCTCAGGAACCCCTAGCCCAAGCAGCCACGAGCTCTTCCTGGTCTTCATCTCCCTCCACCCTCAGAACACTTCCCATCCTTCCCCCCTCCCCTCCCCAATACACACACACACACACACTGGCACAAACACATAGTCACACATACAAAAAACTAACACACACACACACATTCACAAAGGTACATATAGACTCACACACACATATACGCCCACATGCCTCATACTCATAAACACATGCACACACATACACATACATACTCACTCCACTCTGCAGCCAGAGGGATCTTTCTAAAATGCCATCCTGATTATGTCACTACCCTGTTTTAAAATCTTTCTTAATTATCCTTGAGACAAAATCCAAACTCCTGGAGCCACATCAAGCTGGTCGGGATCTGCCCACCTCTCCCACTCATAAGAGGGGGGACCAAAAACAAAAACAACCAGAATTTACTTATTAAAAAATTGTGTATTCTGACATGTTTAAGCTTCAGTCACCTTCAAAGTACTCTCCATTTGATGCAATACATCTATCGAGACAGTTTTTGAACTTGTCAATTTTGATGCCTTTTAGTGCTTCTGTCATTTTTTTTTTTTTTTTTTTTTTTGAGTTGGAGTCTCACTCGGTCGCCCAGATTGGAGTGCAGTGGCTGCTCCCGGCCACCGCAGCCTCGACCTGCTGGGCTCCGGCAATCCTTCCGCCTCAGCCTTCCAAGTAGCCGAATTACAGGCATGCGCTACCACGCCTGGCTGATTTTTTGATTTATTGTAGAGATGAGGTCTCGCTGCCCAGGTGGGTCTCGAACCCGCGGGCTCAGGCCATCCACTCACCTCAGCCTCCCAAGGCGCAGGATTACAGTCTGAGCCACTGAGCCCAGCTTCTGCCATTTTTTGTGGTACCACTTCCACGTTGGCAAAACGTTTCCCTTTGAGGAGCTTTTTCATCCAGGAGAAACAAACAAAAAAGTTGCTCAGGGTGAGACTGAGTGAATAAGGAGAGTAGGGCATGGGGGCCATGCCATTTTTGGTCAAAAACTGCTGAACACTCAGCGCGGTGTGGGCAAGGTGTGCTTGTAAATCACCTATCATGAAATAGGAAACACACTGAAAGAATATTCAAAATATTCACTGAAGCTGAATATAGCCTCTCACAACACTAGCTAGTACACTGATGCCAATGGGTTCCTGAAACACTTACCTAGCTGGGGAAGCCTGTACTACAAGGGGCCCACCCACCAAAAGATAATTCCAGGTTTTTGGGGGGTCCCCCTCATAGATCTCTCGGTACTTCTCTTCTGCCTCCTGCTCTGTTCATCCACTCAACAGATAGTTATTGATCACCTACTACCTGCCAGTACTCTGTGAGCAGCTGGGGACGCAGCAGTGAACTGCAGAATCCCTGTTCTCTACACAACATCCCAGTGGGGAGACAAAACAAACATGCAACTGAGTGTCGGGGTAGAAGCAGTGTGAGAAAAGAACGCAAGGTTAGGCAGCGTACTGGGGTGACGAGCAGGAACCATCTTACATGGAGGAGGGAAGGCTGCTCATAGGAGACACCTCAATAGCACTGTATATCCCCAAAGACCCCACTCCCGCCACCCTGCTCTTGCCTGAACCTCCTGCCCTCCTCCTCTGAATGTGCTTCAGGTGCTGGCTTGAGTCCCATCCTCCAAGAGGCCTTTCTCTGGCCCCACATCCAGCTGTCACCTCCATGCTCTGCCTCCTGTGTCAACCCATCTTCCCATCTTCTTAGACTGCTTGTCTGACCAGTTGTTCAATGCCTTAAAAGCAAGAGTTAGTCACCAATATATCTCTAATATATTTAGTATAAGTATATATACTTATACTTAGCAAGGGGCCTGGTGCAGAGAAGGCACTCAATAATATTAGCTGAAAGACTAAATTCTGTTCATCAACTACTTGTGAATTCAATGCCCATTCCCCTGCCTGCTTCCCCAACCACACCCCCTAAGCATAGCGACATCCAACTCACTTGCTCCAGACTGCCTCCCGTACCCAGCATGAGGCTTCACCAAGGACCCAGGCAGAACAGACACCATGAATATCTAGCAAGCAGAATTCCTTAAATCACAACCTTGTTACATAAGTACAGATAAATAATCACCGCACTGTGCTTTTACTTAGGTTTGTAGAAGGATGTCATTTTTCTCTAATAAGACGTAAGTTTCAGGCCAGCCACGGTGGCTCACACCTATAATCCCAGCACTTTTAGAGGCCAAAGTGAGAGGACTGCCTGAGCCCACAGGTTCAAGACCATCCTGGGCAACTTGGCGAGACCTCATCTCTACAATAAATAAAAAAATTAGCCAGGCATGGTTGTGCATGCCTGTAGTTCCAGCTACTTGGAAGGTTGAGGTGGTGACAGAGTGAGGCTCCAACTCAAAAAAAAAAAAAAAGACGTAAGTATCTACAAGGACAAAGCCATGTCTTGCATCCCCTTATATACCACACAATCCCAAGCCCAATGGCATATATGTAAGTATACTAAAATGTTTATGAAAACAATGATTTCCCCACAAAACACTGGCAAACCCTAGATGGGCACTGTGGCTCACACCTGTAATCCCAACACTTTGGGAGGCCGAGGCGGGAAGATTGCTCGAGCCCAGGAATCTGGGACCAGCCTGGACAACATAGGGAAACATTGTCTCTACAAAAAAATTAGCTGGCCATGATAGTACACTTCTGTAGTCCCAGCTACTCAAGAGGCTAAAGTGGGAGAATTGCTTGAGCCCAGGAGTTTGAGGCTGTGGTGAACCATGATCATGCCACTGCACTCCAGCCAAGGTGACAGAGTAAGAGTCCAACTCAAAAAAAAAAAAAAAAGCTTGGCTAACTCTGACGCCTGTTTTTATACAGAATAAACTAATAGTTCAGATCTGTGGATTTCATTGTATATAAAGTTTACCTCAAAAAAACAATGTAAATAGATGTCAATCTCTTAGTGGACTTTGCTTTCCCAAGTGGTATAGGTTAGCAATTCGAAGGCTTGCTTCCGTATACTTAAGATTTGAGTCAATGATTAAATGAGGACAACGAAGTGGGTTCCACAGATGAGGAGGGAGTAGCAAGCAGGAAAAGTGGAAGGATAGGACACACTGCCATTAGAGGCCACACTGGAGCTCTCAGTGCATTCATGGTTTCCAACATACACAGAGAAACTGAAATAAACACAGACACAAACGGCTCCTTCCTATCTCTTCTGCTGAGAGGACCACTGCCACACCAACAGCAAGGTGTACACCTCTGGGCTTTAAATGCACACATTTTTGGTCTGTTTGGGTTTTTTTGGCTTTTTTTTTTCTTTTTTTTGAGTTGGAGTCTCATTTAGTTGCCCAGGCTAGAGTGCAGTGGCACGCTCATGGCCCCTGCAGCCTTGACCTGCTGAGCTCAGGTGATCCTTCCGCCTTAGCCTTCCAAGTAGCTGGAACTACAAGTGCACACTACAATGCCTGGCTTATTTTTTTTTATTTATTGTAGAAACAAGGTCTCACCAAGTTGCCCAGGATGGTCTCAAATCCCTGAGCTCAAACAATCCTCTTGCCTTGGGCACTCAAAGTGCTGTGATTATAGGCTTGTGTATAAACCAGCCCATGAGCTTGGTTTCTAAACCCATCTTCTACTAACAGGAAACAGGGCTCCTTGCAAGAAAGACTAATCCCAGGACTGCAGTCAGGAATGCAGACTGAGCCTGGACCCTCTGATGATAGAAAGTCAGAATGTAGCCGGGCTCGGTGGCTCAGCCTGTAATCCCGCACCTTTGGGAGGCTGAGAGGTTGAGTGGATTGCCTGAGCCCGCGGGTTCGAGACCTGCCTGGGCAGGCGAGACCTCATCAGTACAATAAATCAAAAAATTAGCCGGGTGTGGTAGGGCGCGCCTGTAGTTCCAGCTATGTGGAAGGCTGAGGCGGAAGGATCGCTGGAGCCCAGCAGGTCGAGGCTGCGGTGGCCGGGAGTGGCCACTGTACTCCAGTCTGGGCAACAGAGTGAGACTCCAACACACACACACACAAAAAAGAAAGTCAGGATGTGCTCAAAAACTGGTATGACAAAAGGGCAAAGAAGACAATGTAGAGAGCTCCACTAGGTAAGAAAATCCAAGCTGGGCTTGGTGGCTCAGCCTGTAATCCCACGCTTTGGGAGGCTGAGGTGAGTGGAATGCCTGAGCCCGCAGGTTCGAGACCCGCCTGGGCAACTTGGCGAGACCTCATCTCTACAATAAATCAAAAATTAGCCGGGCGTGGTAGCGCACACCTGTAGTTCCAGACACTTGGAAGGCTGAGGCAGAAGGATCGCCGGAGTCCAGCAGGTCGAGGCTGCGGTGGCCGGGAGCAGCCACTGCACTCCAGTCTGGGCGACAGAGTGAGACTCCAACTCAAAAAAAAAAAGTGTCAAGGTCATAGAGGCATGGAGTAGAACAGTGCTTACCAAGGGTTAGGGGGAGGGGGAAGGCAGAGCTGTTACTTAATGAACACAGAGTTTCAATTTGAGAAAATGAAAAGGTTCTTGAGATGAATGTTGATAATGGTTGCACAACCATGTGAACATGCTTAATACCACTGAACTGTACACATAAAGAAGGTTAAATGGTCAATCTTACCACAAAATTTTAAAAATCAAGGTCAAGAAATTTTAAGAAGGCTGAGAAACTCCTTTAGATTGAAGTAGGCTACATAGACATGACTACTACCCACAATGAGTGATCCTGGATGAGGGGAAGAATGAGGGGGAGGGGCAGAAATTGCTAATAAAGGGGCATTATTGGAACAAATAACATTTTAATGTGAACTGTAGGTGAATAACAGTATTATATCAATGATAAATATCCTGTACTGTGTTTACATAAGAGAATGTCCTTACTCTTAGAAGATATACATACATATTTTGGAGTAAAGGGGGATGGAATAGTGTCTCCAATAAACTCTTCAATGGTTCAGGGGAAAAAATGATATATTTATATAAAAACAACTGGTGAATCTAGGCAAAGGGTATACCGAAGTTCATTACACTATTCTTACAATTTTTCTCTAGATTTGAAATTACATCAAAAATCTTAAACACAAAATAGTACTACTCAAGAACAAAAGACACATCTGAAAAAATATTGATGGCTGGGTAAAACTAAAACTTGTTATCAACGACTGTCTCCTCCTCTTCAGTTTCCTGTTCTGACTGTAAAGGTGTGAAAATTCTCTGCAGAGTCACACCTATCAGTACCTGATAAGTTTAAGGTTTAAGAATATGTTTAAAGAAAGCATTGACAAATAATGCCAAGTATTTACCAAAAAGATATTTTCTATATATTTAATTAAACTTTAAAAAAAAATAAAGGTGTCCAACTTAGCTCTCCTGAAACAAGTATAGATAACAAAGAAACTTTCTATTGTCTTTTGAATAAGAGGACAAAATCAGAAACCTGGAGTATACCAGCTATATATAATCCACATGCTATCTTGTTAAAACTTCAGCTTTAGAATTCTACAGGGTGATAACGAAGAGGAAATGTTCTTATCCATTTCAGGATTCTTCCACAACACACTATTCAAAATGGAACATGGTAAACTTTTTAAAAGAGTTTTTAAAAATCCAGGTGGATGGTCTCTATGTGATTCCTAAAACTCACATGAGACACGCTAGTGAAAAGTTCATATGCTTCAAGTGTAAATAAAAAGAGAGCAACTGCCGGGCACAGTGGCTCAAGCCTGTAATCCCAGCACTTTGGGAGGCCGAGGCAAGAGAATTGCCTGAGCTTAGGGGTTCGAGACCAGCTTGGGCAACTTGGTAAGACCGCATCTCTACAGTAAATCAAAAAAGTTAGCCAGGCGTGGTGGCGATCACCTGTAGGTCCAGCTACTTGGAAGGCTGAGGCGGAAGGATCGCCTGAGCCCAGCAGGTTGAGGCTTAGGTGGCTGTGAGCGTGCCACTGCACTCCACTCTGGGCGACAGAGTAAGACTCCAACACAAAATAAAAAAAGGGAGAAAGAGTAACTGTATCCTCCATCTGGCAAAACTTGGGTCTATCAACTCTGCCTGCTGTAAACTCCACATTCTAACCAGATTCTACTGATTCTGCCTCCTTCACATCAGTAGACCCCCTACCTGTCCTCCACTCCTCCTGCTGTTGCCTCTTCCATGGCCTCTGAGGCTTCTCTCCTGGATGAGCACAACCCCCTCCAGTTGGTACTCCCACCTCCCCTCCACCCACAGCCAATGAGATCTTCCAAAACACAAATCTATGTACCACATTCCCCAGTTCAAATCCTGGGGCAGCTCCCCAGCACCAACCACATGAAGTCACTGGCTGCTGAGAGTTTAATGCTGGTTTGTACATTTCATAAGTGCAGTTCAATGGAAACAATGTGCTTATTTGATGTAAACTCAAGGCTTTCCTGGTAATAATGTCATTCTCATCTGTAAATAGTAGATTGATACATATATCTGTGCATTGAAATTAGGTGCTGATATGTCTGTCAGTACTCCTAGATAACATGGCCCTGGAACACAGAGCACACCACACATGCGCAATCAACACTGGCTGAACGGAATCAACAACCTCTGGTTTCACCAGACTGACTGGATGCTCCTCCAGTCATGGCACAAAATTCTACCTGGTGAGCAGTGGGGAATCTCCCTCTGGACACACACTAGAAGTCTGGAGTAACAGGCCCTGATGGTGGTCATGTGGCTACAAATAAGGCAACTGTCCTCACAATCACACACATGCTTCACAAACACACTCCAAGCTCCACTTGGAGACCGCAACAGTACCTTATGCAAAGAGAATAGAAAGGATGCAACAGATAAGGTTCTTTACATCTCCTATCTAAGTTTAAGTCCCTGTCTGACATTTTTGGTCAACCATCCGATAATCTCAAGTCCTCGTCCTCATTTAAGTTTGAGACCCATTTTCTTTTCTTTTCTTTTTTTGTGAGTCAGAGTCTCACTCTGTCACCTAGGCTGGAATGCACTGGCACACTCAGGGACACCATAGCCTTGACCTGCTGGGTTCAGGCAATCATTCTGCCTCAGCTTTCCAGGTACCTGGAACCACAGACACATGCCACAATCCTCTTACCAAGTTTTGAGGCCTACCTTCTTTTCACTACATTAACAGCTTTTAAACTTCTAACAGCAGGGCCTCTTTATGTTGTTAAAGATTTTTAAAGATTTCCAAAGAGCATTTTTTTTTCCTTTTAGTCAGAGTCTTACTCTGTTGTCCAGGCTGAAGTGCCAAGATCACTGTTGACTACAACCTCAAACTCCTGGGTTCAGGCAGTCCTTCCATGTCAGCATCCCAAGTAGCTGGGACTACAGGCACACATCACCATGCCCAGTTAATGTTTTCATTTCTTGTAGCAACGAGATCTTACCATGTTGCTTAGGCTGGTCTCAAACACCTGAGCTAAAACAATCCTCCCACCTTGGACTCCCAATGTGCTGGGATTATAGGCATGAGCCACCACGTCCGGCCCAAAGATTTTTTTTTAATGAGTTATATTTATCAACATATTCTATATTAGAAGTTAGAACAGAAAGAAATTAATGTACTTATAAATTCATTTAAAAATAATTACAAACTCAATATATATCTAAACAAATAACATACTTCCATGAAAATATACTATATTTTCAAAAAAATTTTAGTGAAACAAGTGGCACTGTTTTAGGTTTTTGCAAATCTCTTTAATATCTGGCTTCACAGAAGACAGGATTTTCCTATTTACTTCCACATTCAATATATTGTAATACGTTGTTTTGGTTTATGTATATGAGAAAAATCTGGCCCCACAAAGATATTTTACTGGAAAGAGCAAGAGAATCAGAATATACAAATAATTGAGAATATTCTTCTTTGATATTACACCAAAGCTTAGTAAGTAGTTGTTTCTTGAGAATTTGTTGCACTCTATCTGAATAAAATACTATAATATAGACCATCTATCTAAAAACATATCAATCAACTTTCTGTACCCTATTACATTAAAATCCACTGGTCTAACTTTGAATGAATCTTTTACCCATAGATGATTTTGTAACATCATGCAATGGTCATTGGACATATTGATTCAGTGAATTATGCCGATGTTCCAAATGTGAACACATCTCATTTTATAATGGCCAAAAAAATCATATTCGTTAATATCACCATGAAATCACCAGAAGTCTTTAAGTATTAGAAAGCTGCCAAGTTCACAGTGGCAGATACAAGTTTTCCACATCTATTTTCTCCGGAAGGCTCAAATGTTATGACTGGCAACAAATATTGCCAGTTGTAGCCCTTGAAGAGACAGCTCATTGGGTTTATTTTGGAAACACGCCTGCCAAATACCCAGGCCTGAACTTCCAGAGTCCAGAGTCGGTTTGTCAGTGCTTTCTTCAGCATGTGCTATGTTCATGAAGATGGCAGCTGGCTCTGTTCAAGGTGCCCCCCACCGCACTTGCAGGAAGCTGCCTGCTTACATGTAGCATGTCTAATACAAAGGTTTGGTTTTTGGTTTTTTTTTTTTTTGCTTTTTTGTTTTGTTTTGTTTTTATTTTTGTGTTGTTGTTTTGCTTTTTGAGGTACAGTCTCACTCTGTCTCCCAGGCTGGAGTGCAGTGGCATGCTCACGGCCACCACAGCCTTGACCTGCTGGGCTCAGGCGATCCTTCCGCCTCAGCCTTCCAAGTAGCCGCAACTACAGGCTAGTGCTACCATGCCACAAGAATGTACCACCACACCTGGCTAACTTTTTATTTTTATTTTTTAAAACATGGGGGTCTCACTTTGTTGTGCAGGCTGGTCTCGAGCTCCTGGCCTCAAGTGATCCTCCTACCTTAGCCTCCCAAAGTTTCAGGATTACACATATGAGCTACTGTCCCCAGCTTCATTTTAACTATTTTATCAAGGACATTCTCAAATAAAACTAGAATTTTTTTAATGTGAGTGCATGGCAAATAAAAGAATAAATATTAGCACAATTTGGTACTGCTGTCTTGATTCACAAAGATGCCTGCAGTTTTGTTCACCATTACTTTTACACCATCAGTGCCAAAATCAACAGGGTGAAGAAGACCAATGAAGTCTTCTATTATGAGTAGTTTTGACCTCGTGAATTCTTGCAAGGGTCTGGGGGAACCCCAGAAACACACAGCACACACTGCAAGCAGACTGAGCTAGCCTACACCTACATCATTGTTCTCCATCTGCTTGATATTGGTCTACAGTGGAATTCTTAATGATATTGGTCTACAGTGGAATTCTTAATATGAATTGATCAGTGGAGACATTATGACACAATTTTTTTTAAGTAGGCATTGTTTCTCAAGTTCCATCTCCTCTCATTGCTAGTCATGTAACTTATATAAGTTTAGGCAATCCATTCAATTAAAGCCTCAGTTTCCTCATCAATAACATGGAGATATGATCCCTAAGTAATTTACGATGCTGCTAATCCTTAAAAGAGATGATCTATGTGGAAGCCCTTTGTAAGCTATTCATTTTTATCAGTACATTTTTACAGAGTCCTTACTACGTGCCAAGCACTGTCCTATTAACTAGCACAGGTCCTTAATTTATGATTTAAAAAAGCTCACAGTCCAGGTATGGTGGTTCACACCCGCAGTTCCAGCACTTTGGAAGGCCAAGGTGAGAGGATCACTTGAGGCAAGCAGTGTGAGACCAGCCCGGACAACAGAGTGAGACCCTATCTCTACAATAATAATAATAATAATTGTTTTTTAATTAGCCAGGCACAATGGTGCACACCTATAGTCCCAGCTACTCAGGAAGCTGAGATGAGAGTATCACTTGAGCCTAGGAGGTCAAGGTTATGATCACACCACTGCACTCCAGCCTGTGTGAGAGAGCAAGACCCCATCTCCAAAACAAAACAAAAAAACTCTCTTCTCAAGGAGGAAGTATGGAGGAAAATACCAGAGGATAAAGAGCAATCAATCACAAGCAATCACAAGTGACTGGGTGGTTGCTTCAGATGGGGTGCAGGGGGGTGTTAAGAGGTGGGACCTAGATGCTGAGTATGAATGACAAGAAGGTAGCCAGGTGTGCAAAAGATCAGAGGAACAAACATTCCAGGCATTTCTACCCAAGAAGCAGAAAAGGCAGGCAGGGGGCTTTGTAAAACCAGGGAGAAGTGGTTGCATTCTACACTTAAGCACTAAGGAAGCCATGGAGATCACCAGCAAGGAAGTAATGGGTTCTGATTTACAGTGTTTAAAGATCACCCTGACCATGATGTGAAAAATCAGTTGTAGGGCAAGAGTGGACATAGAGAGACCAGTCAGGACACGACTATAGTTGTCCAAACAAGAGACGGTGGCTGTCTGAACTGAGATCACAGCAGTAAAGGCAAAGTTAAGCAGTCCAATAGAAGATACACTTTGGAGGTAAAGCTGAAATGTTCCACTGATGGAAAGAATTAAGGATAAGCTCCAGATTTATAGGCTGAACAACTGAGTGAATGGTGGTTATGCTATGTTGTGATGGAAAAAACTAAGGTAAAGCAGGCAGTAGGTATCTGACATGAAAATCTCAGGCCAGATCAGAGCTAAAGATTGGGGGTTTGAATGCTGCTGGCAATGTAGACAGCATTTAAAACCCTGGGCCTGGATGAGATCAGCTACGGAGGGGCATACACAGAATAGAGAAAGGGGTTCAAGGTCAAGTCTTTGAGTGCTCCCACACTTAGGTGTAAGAAAGCAGACGAGTTTGAGAAGTAACAGTTTGTGACCTAAGAGGAAAATCTGGAGTTTCATAAAGACACAGAAGCAAGAGAGGAAGGAAAGCGCTTCATAAAGAGGGAGTGTGGAATGCTGTTGAAAGGTCAAATAAGTTAAGGGCAGAGAAGAAACCTTTAGATTTAGCAACAAATGATGACTATGTCAAGAACAGTCCCAGTGAAGTGGGAAAAAAGCCTAAGTGGAGTAGATGGAGGAGAGGATGCAAGGTGAGGAAAATAAAGGGAGTAATTTAGGGTTATAAAGTATTACTAGTAGCCCTTACTCAAAAGACAAACTAAGCATTCTATAGTCCATGTATTAATTCAACACACCTACTCTAATTCCTCCACAGCCTATTCAAAGTATGGTGACAGGCCCGAAGTGATGGCTCATGCCTGTATTCCCAGCACTTTGGTAGGCTGAGAAAGGAGAATCACTTGAGTCCAGGATTTCTAAGACCAGCCTAGGCAACACAGTGAGACCTTTCCTGTACAAAAAAGTAAAAACTTAGTCAGACATAGTGGCACACAACCATAGTCCCAGCTACTCGAGAGGTTGAGGCTGCGGTGAGCTGTGATTGTGCCACTGCCTTCCAGCCTGGGCAACAGAATGAGATCTTAGCCGGGTTCGGTGGCTCAGCCTGTAATCCAGCGCCTTTGAGGTGAGTGGACTGCCTGAGCTCACGGGTTCCTGACCCGCCTGGGCAACTTGGCAAGACCTCATCTCTACAATAAATAAAAAATCAGCCGGGCGTGGTAGTGCGGGCCTGTAATTCCGGCTACTTGGAAGGCTGAGGCGGAAGGATCGCCAGAGCCCAGCAGGTCGAGGCTGCGGTGGCCAGGAGCGGCCACTGCACTCCAGTCTGGGCAACAGAGTGAGACTCCAACTCAAAAAGAAAGAAAGAAAATAAGCTTCTTCCTTTTATAGTTATACTTCCTATATATGTGTAGACACAGCATGTCTGTCTGTCAGTGGCCCTACACATGTGTAGAAATAGCATGTCTATCAATGTCTATCGATCCTATACACGTACATATAATGAGTCTGCCAATGGTGCTACATGTATGTAGACAATATGTCTGTCAATGGTCCTACAGGCAGGTAGACACAGCGTATCTGTTGGTCTCTCACACATGTGAAGACAATGTGTCTGTCAGTGGTCCTACAGGCATGTAGACAGAGTAAGTGTGTCAATGGTCCTACAAGCACGTAGACATAGCATGTCAGTAAATGGTTTCTTTCAGAGCAATATCTCTTAAGCTTCCCTGATTCTATCCCATATTCCAGGGAAAAGATCAATCTGAGACCAATTATCTCCGCCAATGGGAAAATGAACTCTATGATAACTATAAAGGATACAAATGAGTAAGAGACACAACAAGGGAAATATAGAAAACAAAAGTATATGGAATTGTACATCAATCACAGAAAGAAGCAAAAACTAAGCTTGCATTTAGGGCAGTCAATGGACACCAAGAAGTAGATGACATAGCTCCTACTACAGAACAATCAAAGATGCTGCTCCACCCGACTGAAGACTATCTCCAGCACAGTGGGACAGTTTTAACCTGGACACCTGAGTGACAATTAGTGTCACTAAGTCAGAGCAATTACCTATAGTTACCATAATAGAGCAGAACTCACACATGGGTAAAAAATCACTAGTCAAAAACCACCCCATAAATAAGGTTTCTTTGGCCTGCAGTGTCGGATTGCATTGTGTTTTGTAATATATCTGATATTTTAAAATTGGAGGACTTAGGCTGGCACAGTGGCTCACACCTCTAACCCCAGCACTTTGGGAAGCCAAAGCAGGAGGACTGCTTGAGTCCAGGAGTTCAAGATCAGCTGAGGCAACATACCAAGATCTCATCTCTACAAAAAACCCAGAAAGTAAGCCAGGTGTGGTACCATACACCTATAGTCCCAGCTACTCAGGAGGCTGAGATGGAAGGATTCCCTGAGCCCAGGAGGTCGAGGTTGCTGAGAACAGTGATAGTGCCACTGCACTCCAGCCTGAGTGACAGAGTGATGACTCAATTTAAAAAAAAAAAAAAAAGGAAGACTTTACATTGAAGAAAAAGTGTTCTGCATCTCAAAAGGGTGGGGGGGGACGGGAGGCAAGGGGGGAAGGAAGAGCGAGAGGAAGCCGGGCTCGGTGACTCAGCCTGTAATCCCGCGCCTTTGGGAGGCTGAGGTGAGTGGATTGCCTGAGCCGCGGGTTCGAGACCCGCCTGGGCAGCGAGACCTCATCTCTACAATAAATCAAAAAATCAGCCGGGCATGGTAGCGCATGCCTGTAATTCTGGCTACGTGGAAGGCTGAGGTGGAAGGATCGCCGGATTCCAGCAGGTCGAGGCTGTGGTGGCCGGGAGCAGCCACTGCACTCCAGTCTAGGCGACAGAGTGAGACTCCAACTCAAAAAAAAAAAGAGAGAGAGGAGAGAGAGAAGAGCACAAGTGCAAAAGAGATTAATCTGGCCAAGGCCCAGTTGTGGCATGTACTCACTCTCCAGAGCCTCACTGTTCCCACCCTCCAAAAAAATCTATCAGACACTGAGTCAAAAGTCAGTCAGCTGCCATTCATCTTGGAGCGTCTGCCATTATTCTTCTTAAATCTGGCCTGCATCATTCATTTAGGCTACCTTCTAACTCTTAGTATCATTTGAATTTGTAACCTTTGTCCTAGAAGGGTGTGCTGAGAAGGTCCCCTCAGATTCCGACCAGAAGGAAAAGATACAAGGACTCTTTAAGATGTCTACTTTCTTAAACTTAACTAAAAATGTTGCTGCTGATTTTCATCTTCACTGAACAACTTGCAATGGTCAGATACAGCCAACATTCTCTCCTGACTCTCTTCTAAGTAAGAATCTCAATAGCTGCTAAGATTCACAGAACTTTTGTTTCTCTTAATAACCTGTGAAAAGTTTATGAGGGAATGTTGATAATTCACAAATTAATGTTTTAATTAAAAGATCAAAAAGCTATTTAATAATCAGTTTTTAACAATTTGAGCCTAAGTTTAGGGTAGCAGAGGGAACCACATTTCTAAAGAGCAATAACAACACACAAAAAAAACTGCCCTCTAAATAGAATGAAAAAATGATTAGACATTCAAAATACTTTAAAATAATTTTTTTATATATGGATAGTGACCACAAAAACATTTAACTATTACAACTAGTATTAAAGATCTCCATAAGAGACTTTACACAATCTCTCCCAATAACCAATTCATTTTACTTCTTAAACTGCTTTTGGATAAAACAAATTTTCCAACGTTTCAGAAGCCAAATCAATAACTAAAGCACTGGTTACTAGTAACTCATGGGCTAGAATTACTATAAGTATAATCTTATATATGTTTAACATAATATACTAAAAAACAAGTCTTCTAGACACATGTACATAATTCTAGAGAAAATCACATTGTAACACCAACTTCCTCTTTTATACCACTGAAATGTTAAAACAAATAAATGCAGCCTACAAGGGGAAAATAAATCACAAAAAGACAAATTATAAGTATGCAAAGATGAGACACAGCACTGCCCTTTTGCTTTGCAGGCCAGGAAATAGATGGTGGTTGATAAAGAGCAGATTCAACAAAATTTAGCTGTTTTCTTTCCTACCAGCTGCTTGTGGGTCATTGTCGACTCTCCAACACCATGAGGATCCCCTAAAACCTGGACCCAAGTTTCAACCCATCATACCCTAACTATATTATTGGAGAAATTCTGTCTCCAAGTTACAGCAACAAGACGCTACATAAAAGGAAGACCATCTAGCTTAGAGACAAATTAAGGAAACTAGGATGAAGCTCACTGTAACTTTAAAATAACTTTGCATTTTGTTATTAGTTGAACGTTTTCCAGTAATCTTGTTTCCTAGCATATTATTGTCAGACTTCTGCACTTCACTCAGTTTGGATATTTAAAAAAACAGACTAACCACACAAAAATAGAATAACCACGTGGGTACAAGTGTTATATCCCACATTGTCTTTCCTCTAAATGCTAATCGAACTAAACAGTATACCAAAAAAAATGTAAATACTCGCATTGCTGTACTTTCAAATTTGCTTAACTTTTATTGTCTGAATTAGAACTTAGTTTGAATAACGACCAACCAAAACAGCCTTTCCACTTTCAACCAAAAACGGGAGTCTGAGAGGGTTTTTGCTCTTCAGTTGACTTATAACACGCGGCTGCAACAAATATAGGAGCTTTCCCAAGGACACTCATCTGGTTCGAAACTTTTTAAGATGAAAAAACTATCAAGTCCAAGGGGTGCTGTCAGACTCCACTTACCCGATCCTTCATCCTCCAGCTCTGAGCTAAGGATTTGGAGCCTTCAATTTTCTCACAGTGCCTCTTTTTCATAAAAGCCAAAGGCAGGTTCCAGTCTGTAAGATCGGCCTCATCTTCCTCCCCAAGTCCCAGAAGAGGAGACTGCAGCATTTCGGACTCCATCAGGGGAGGAGGGGGTGGGGGAGTCCTTGGCAGCAAGCGCTCGAGAACCTCCAGCCTTAAAAACTAGTGTGTACCAGAACTGGTGAAATAAGAAACAAAAAAAATGGGGAGTCGAAAAAGAAATGGGTGTAGAGTATAGCGACCCTTACTCAGGCAAAGTCTGAGATCCTTATCTCTCAGTCTGCGCGGGAAGTCTGGGGTTGGAGGGCGGGGAGCCCCAAAAGGTCCGCACTGAAACACACAACCCCAGATCCCAAACCACTGGCTGCTTCCGAGGCTGTGCGTTTCCGGAGGGACTGCGAACGGAGGGACTGCGAACGGAGCTGTCAAAGGCGTGAGAGACTTCAGGCCGCACGATGACCCTGCTCTCGGCCTCCAACGCCTCAACAGATCCGAGGACTGGCAGGCCGCCCGTTTTTGGTGCCGGTTCGCCGACTGGGCCAACTAGGTTGAAGTCTCCGGTCGAGGGAAATGGGTCCAGGGCGCCTTGGGTCTCCTCCAGCCACTCTCAGCCCTGCGGGTCCCGCACTCGCCTGAGCTGCTGCAACCAGAGCCAGGACCGGCCCATCGTGCCCGCCCGCAGCTGGTTCCTCAGCCCCGGGTCCGCGCGGCCTGGCTGGTCCTGGCCTTCGGCCCTGTGGCTGTCTCCTGCCTAAAAACGAGTCCTGAAAAACGGGCAGCACAGACCCGCAGAGGAAACGGGTAAAGTCGGTTTATTGGGTCAGGGGAGTTTTGCCCTCTGGTTTGGAGCTACAGTGAAACTCCTCTCATCAGCACATCAAGGAGGACGCCATATTACCAAAACCCAGAATGCATCGCGATCTACGGCGTGGCCAATAGGCCAAACTTCCTCGGAGCGTTCTCGCCGTTCTATTTAGGATGCTACGGAGTCGCCGCCCCTGTTACCTTGGTTACCGCAATTCAGCTTTCCCATTCGTCCAATAGGTGCGTGTTACTAAAGTCAATCCTACAAAAGAAACTATGTCGACTCAACTAATATTGTAAAAAACCTTCTTATTCTTATAAGTTACATGCTTCTGAAATTAAAGGAATTGGTCACATAGTTTCTTCCAGATTTTGAAACTGCGGCAAAAAACTTCGGAAAGAACAACTGATAATATTACAGAAAATATAATTTTTTGCGCTCACTGTCTTCCATGGTGTCAATCATGGTTTCTCCTGAATTTTTTCATAGAAAACAAAGTGAACAAAATTTCACCATGTAAAATTTTTTTGCTTAACCTATTTCATTTCTTAGCTTTTTTTTTTTTTTTTTCCTCACTTCTCGGTAGTAAGAGTTTATTCCTTTTTATTTATTTTTTTAATTTTTTTTTTTAGAGGCAATGTCTTGCTGTGTTGCCCAGGCTGGTCTCGAACTCCTGGGTTCAAGCAGTCCTCTTGCCTTGCCCTCTCAAAGCGCTGGGATTACAGGCATGAGTCACTGAGCCCAGCCTATTACCACTTTGATGTAGCTTCATGTACAAACGACTAAAAGCTCTAGATTTCTATGTGTGAAGGCAAGCCTCTTGTGTTACTTTATTTCTCTATTTCCTTTCAGTGATTTTGCTTATTTACATTGTGTGAAGAACTGTGTTAGGGGCAGCAGGGAATATAAAACTAAATGCAGCAGTGCCTACCTTGGAGAAACTGGATATCTAGCGAGGCACACAAGAAGAGACTAGACAAAGCAGAAGAGCAGGCAAAGAGGCTCATTTCTTCTCTGCGTTTGGGCTTTAGTTGTGTCAGATACACCTGGATTTGAGACTTGACTATATCACTTTCCATCTCTGTGACCCTAGTCAGTCCCTTAACTAACTCAGTCATAGGTTCCTCAACTATAAAACTGGGATGGCTGGGCTCGGTGACTCAGCCTGCACTTTGGGAGGCCAAGGCAAGTGGATTGCCTGAGTCCACAGGTGCAAGACAGCCTGGGCAACTTGGTGAGACCTTGTCTATACAATAAATAAAAAATTAGCCGGGTGTGGTAGCAAGTGCTTGTAATTCTGGCTACTTGGAAGGCTGAGGTGGAAGGATCGCCAGAGCCCAGCAGGTCGACACTAGGGTGACCATGAACGTGCCACCGCACTCCAGCTTGGGCAACAGAGTGAGACTCCAACTAAAAAAAAAAAAGTGGAATCCAACAAAATGAGATCTGTTGCATAGGATATGTCTGTATAATAAGACTCCAACTCAAAAGAAAAAAAACTGGGAAAATACTACCCACCTTGAAGGATAAAATTAGCTCGTGAGGGTGTCTAGTATGTAGCAAACATCCGACAAATGTTAGCTATGTATCATGTTCTATAGATACAATGGAATCTAGCAAATTTTGTGCCATATTAATTGGAAGCCTTATGTTGGGCTCTGGAATATACCATTTCTCTGGGTGGTTTCCCATAACATGGCCATCCGTATCAAAATCCTCCTGGCATTTGTGGTCCTTTTAGCATGAGAGTGCAGAATGCAATTCCAAATCTTTCTCACCCAGCACATAGCAAGTGTTTAATAAAAGTTCTCAGATTAAATCGTCATCATTCCAAACATTCACCTTAGCCAATTCTCCTCTTGACACCCAGGACAAAATCACCAAAACATACAAGTGGGCTAAATGTTTCCCACTCTCTGTGCTGGCAGAGAGAATATCCCCACAATCACCAGTAGAAGCTTTGGGGCTGCAGGATCTTAGAAGACCCTATCCTCACCTGAAGGCAACAAGATAACTTCACCCTCTGCTTATTACCTTGCCCCTGTCTTGTCACCACAGCAGACAGCAATGAGGGCAAGTCCCCACTTCCCACAGGCTGCAGATAGCTCTGATCCAACCGTTCTTACAGGAAGCCACAGTTATAGAAAAACAGCGGCATTAAACCTGTCCATGCCTACCTAACTAGCTCTGTGACCTGAGGAAACCCACTTACTCTGTCTGAGACTCCTAACATATAAAGTATTTGACCCTGGGAAATCCACTTTTTCATCTGATTTTTTTTTTTCTTGAGTTGGAGTCTCACTCTGTCGCCCAGGCTGGAGAGCAGTGGCACGCTCATGGCTACCCCAGCATCAACCTGCTGGTCTGCGGCGATCCTTCCACCTCAGCATTCCAAGTAGATGGAACTACAGGCACACACTACTATGCCCGGCTAATTTTTTTTTTTTTAATTTATTGTAGAAATGAGCTCTCGCCAAGTTGCCATGGACTTAGGCAATCTACTCGCCTCGGCCTCCCAAAGTGTTGGGGTTATAGGCTGAGCCACCAAGCCCAGCCTCGTCTGATTATTCTAAATGAAGGTAGTAAGTAACCACATTGAAGTCCAAATCTGGCAGGTGGTCAGAATCACCTGGAAACTGTTTAAAAATAAAGATGCTCAGATTCTACCCTAGACCCACTGAATCAGGAGCGTGAAGACAGGGAGTCAGGATCTGCATTTTTAAATCAGGTAATCCTGATGACAGCTAAAAACCAACCAGATTTGTGGATTTGGGGCAATAGTCCCTCTAAGGTCTCCTCCAATGATTCAGTTCCAATCCCATGATGGGCCCTCAGTAAACATTTGTAATGAATGAATACAATGAAGCAATTATCCATCTGACAAAGCAAAGGAGACTCACGCTTTCCCCAAAACTGCAGACCAAATATATCCACAATGGTTTAACAGGTATGCCCCCAAACCAAGAGGCTACTTGGGATCCATGTCCTGGACTGAGAATGAGGATGGGACATAGACACATTCTTGTCCCCAGCCCATTACCAATTCCTGCAGACATCAGCACAACCTCTGCCCTTCTCTGCCCTCAGTCTCCAAGTCTGTGTGACATGAGGAACCTGGAGAAGGCAAATTTTTAAGGATACTTCCGGTTTGAAATTCTGTGACTCATATAATGACTAGAAAGGGGCTTGTGACAGCCCAACTCCCACCCTGAAGGTTCAAGAGTGTGCTCAAATCATTTCATGGCATCACGACATTTAAAAGAAATCTCATTCCAGTGTGTCATGGATGAGTCTATTCAAGTCCCAGACAAGCATTTGGAAGAGTGGCTCCAGGTTTTTGAGTGGCAGTGAGCATCTATGACTAATGGCAGGCAGGAAATTCAGGGGCTAATATTTCTCACCTGGGTGATTCCATGGCCATGATATGTGATTGGCTAGCCGCTTGGGCCTGCAGTGCCAGTTTCCAATGCCTCCAATTCTTCACAAGCAAGGACATCTGTTTTCCTCAGAGCCTCTAAATAAGATACTTTAATCTTAAAAACAAGTGTTATCAATCTCAGAAAATGCACAAAACCTGGTGTGATTCAAGCTATGAAAATGGAGGGGGGGCAGGCACACACCTGTAATCCCCGGCACTTTGGGAGGCCAAGGCAGAGGATCACTAGAGGCCAGGAGTTTGAGACCAACCTGGGCAACATAGGAAGACCTTCCCATCTCTAGTTTATTAAAAAAAAAAAAAATTAGTTTATTTATTTATTTATTTAAAAATTAGGCTGAGCGCAGCGGCTCACACCTATATTCCCAGCACTTTGAGAGGTGGAAGCGAGAGAATTGTCTGAGCCCAGGGATTAGAGACCAGTCTGAACAACTTGGCGAGACCTCATGTCTACAATTTAGGAAAAAAAAAAAAAAAAAGCTGGGTATAGTGGTACACACCTGTAGTTCCAGCTACTTGAAAAGCTGAGGAGAAGCCAGGCTCGGTGGCTCAGCCTGTAATCCCGCGCTTTGGGAGGCTGAGGTGAGTGGATTGCCTGACCCCGCAGGTTCGAGACCCACCTGGGCAACTTGGCAAGACCTCATTTCTACAATAAATCAAAAATTAGCCAGGCATGGTAGCGTGCGCCTGTAGTTCCAGCTACTTGGAAGGCTGAGGCGGAATGATCGCCGGAGCTCAGCAGGTCGAGGCTGCGGTGGCTGGGAGCAGCCACTGCACTCCAGTCTGGGTGGCAGAGTGAGACTCCAACTCAAAAAAAAAAAAAGAAAAGAAAAGCTGAGGAGGGAAGGATCGCCTGAGTCAATAGGCCGAGGCTGCAGTGGCAGTGAGCCGTGCCACTGCACTCCAGCCTGGGCGACAGTGAGACTCTGACTCAAAAAAAAAATTTTTTTTAAGGAAATGGAGGAGAATGTTGATGACAACCTGCCCTATGAGTCTCTTACAGTCACTTATTCAAGACTTTTTTTTTTTGAGTCAGGGTCTCACTCTGTCACCCAGACTGAAGTGCAGTGGCATGATTACAGCTCACCACATTCTTGACCTCCTGGGCTCAGGTGATCCTTCCACCTCAACCTCTTGAGTAGCTGGAACTACAGGCATGCACCACCATGCCCAACTAATTTTTTTATTTTTTCTAGAGATGAAGTCTCACTATGTTGCCTATGTTGGGCTCAAGCAACGCCCCTGCCTCAACTTCCCAAAGTGCTGAGGTTACTAGTGTGAGCCACCATACCCAGCCACTTGTTCAAAGCTTGAATACAGAAGTGACTATAAGGCCATGTGCCACTAAATCATGCTGCTGGTGGTGAACATCAGGAAACAGATATGGCACTTGGAGAAAGGAGGGGCTTCTGGGCCCAGCTATGATTCAAAATAGCAGAATAAGTCTCAATCTGCCTGAATAGAGGAGGGAGACCTTGTCCTACAATGTGAAGTAGACGAGATGACTCCTAGCCCTAAAACTCTGGCAACTGAAAACCAACAATATAGCAAAGTGAGCAAGAGAACAGATATAAAAGCCTGATTGTGTTAGTCAAATACAACAGATGGTGGAGGTAAATGGGGGGGTGGGAAACTGGGGCAGGGAGAGGGTCTGCATAAGTAGCTCAGATAAATAGCCACTACCAGGAAGAACTAAGGTGGCTGGATTTTCACAGCCTCCAAACTCAGCCATTGGCCCACTGCAACTTGACCTAACCTTTTATCTAAACAGAAGAGCATCCCAAATGAAGCGTTCCATTTGCAGGCAGTGTGGGCTGTGTTGCATCCTTCAATGTTGCAGTTTCTCTGTTAAATCAATCAAGGGCATCAAATGTGTTTTGTCATCAAGTATGGGGAGCGAGACTGGAGGTCAGGGAACTCGAGAAAACCGGGTGCTTCGCTGACCTATTGTTTTCCACACAAGGGAGAACAGCCAGCTCCCATCCTTTCCAGAGAAATCTGTGCTTAGCTTAAAGGAAACCAAAATAGATATAAAGTACTTAGCTTTTGTCTGAGCATCGTTACTCTGTTTTTAGCAAAATCCAAGCCACCCCCCTCTGCAGGTCAGATGTTTTATTGACAGTGAAGTGAGGAGCGGAAGGGAAGGTTGGCGAGGGACTCAGTCACCTGCAGTTGAAAATGTGAGGCTGCCAGAGGCCGAACAAGTATACCTCCTCTCCATCTCATCCATCTAAAAGTATGGTGACATATAAGTATGGTGTGTGATTATCACCTACTACAATATATCTTTCTATTTTATTTATAATTTTTTTTCAAGGAGCATGGAGATAGATAAGCAGAAATAATGTTATTCTCATTTTTAAAAAGGGGCCATCCCTGAGTAGCATGGGAGATGCTTATTGTGGAATGAATTTCACTCACTATCCACATTTCTTCCTTCAGAATTAAGAATGTTTGCATAGCCCCAGCCTTTAAAAGCCAGCAACAAGACAGAGCTGAGAACGAAATGCATCTAGGCAACGGAAGTGGCTCCTTAACATTAGGAATGAGTTAGGGGTAGGGAGGTCCCACACCTCCCAGCCCTTTCCTTCCTGCTCTGGGGGCTGTTGTCCTCATGTGTTTGTTTTGTGAAGGGCACAAAGAACCTCACTAGAGAGCCTAGAATCTGAGCAAAATTAAAAAGATGGAAGAGAAGATACCTACTCCCAATCTGCACTGGGTCTGGCTTCCAGCCGGGATACCCCACCTGATCAGTCTGGATGAATGTGGGGACTCATCCTCCAAGACTTTACAAACACCCCTATGACCCTTTGGAATCCTCTGTGGAGAAGAGACAAAGAAGGGACCTTCCCAGGTTGAAAATTCCACTTGTGTGAGCACCCTCCTTCCTCCCCCAGGTCCCTGGAGATGAAATCACAAAGATGTGATCTACACCCGTTGCTGATTTAAAAAGGAAAAAAGGGAGGAAAAGGACAGCTTTTATGAGGGAAACTATATTGAGAAAATTTGTTATCCAATAAAAGATATGCAAACTGAATTTTATAACCTTTTATTTTAATAATATTGCCTGCAATAAGATTATACCTTTATGGAAATTCAATATAACCAACCGTCTCTTTTTAAACTCTCTGTTTGTTATTTTATGTAATATTTACATAGAATCGGTGATTCTCTAGTTCTCAGCTGAATATTGGATCCTGGGGGGACAAGGCTGACCCAAACATTGCCTCTGCCTTTAAGAGGAGAGATTAAAGAAATATGCCTGTAAGTGAAATGTGATAATCCTAATACTTAGTGAGTATCAACGGTGAGCCAAGCCCTTTTCGTGAGAATTAACTCATCTAATCCTCCTAATAACCGCACGTAAAAGCTCATGTTTTAGATCCATTTTATCATTAAGGAAATTGAGACATATGAAGATAAAATAACTCTCTCAAGATCTTTCTACCGAGGACAGGCATGGTGCCTCATGCCTATAATCCCAGCCCTTTGGGAGGGCGGGATGGAGGATTCTTGAGCCCAGAAGTTCGAGACCAGCCTGGGCAGTAAAGCAAGACCACATCTCTACATAATATTAAAAAATTAGCTGGACATGGTGGTGCACTTCTGTATTCTAGCTACTCCAGAGGCTGAGATGGGAGGATCCCTTGAGCCCCAGAGCTCAAGACTGTGGTGAGCCATGATTATGCCACTGCACTCCAGTCTGGGCAACAAAGTGAGACCCTGTTTCCTAAAAAGATCTCTCTCCTGGCCAGGGCTAAATGAAGAGTCCAAGTGAAGCAGTCTAGTGTTGGTCCAGTTCCTCACAGTGGCCAGCTTGGTGTCAGGCGCGGGCCAAGGGCTACCATCAGCCTACGCAAATGGCAGCCATGACCACCAGCACCTGCCTATGCTGAGAATCACACAGGCCTTAGTTCCAGTTCTCACTATGGCATTTCCTTGCCCTAGGAATCTGGGAGAAGAACTGGACTCACCCCTGCCCCAATTCCATCTGTAAAATCAGGAAACTAATAGTTTCTATTTCATAGAGATGTTACAAGTGTAGTCATGTGCTTCAGAACAAAGTTTTAATCAATGATAGTGATCCCACAAGAATATAATGGAGCTGAAATGTTCCTGTTGCTTCAGGATGCCGTAGCTGTCATAACATTGAGTACAATTGCTTTTCTTTTTTTAAGAGTCAATATCTTGCCATATTGCCAAAGTTAGTCTTGAACTCCTGGGCTCAAGTGCTCCTCCTACCTCGAATGCCCATAATACTGAGATTATAGGCATGAGCCACTGCGCCTGGCTGCAATTACTTTAAAAAGAAGAAAAAAGTTATTTTCCATAGGAGATAGCTAAATTTTTATTTTATTTTATTTTATTTTTGAGTCTCACTCTGTTGCCCAGGCTGGAGTGCAGTGGCATACTCATGGCCACCCCATCGTCAACTTACGGGGCTTCGGTGATCCTCCCACCACAGCCTTTCAAGTAGTCAGAACTACAGGCACGCGCTACCAAGCCCAGCTAATTTTTTTTTTTTTTAATTTATTGTAGAGACAAGGTCTCGCCAAGTTGCTAGAGCTGATCTCAAACCTGAAGGCTCAGGCAATCCACTCACCTCGGCCTCCCAAAGTACTGGGATTACAGGCTGAGCCACCGAGCCCGGCCAAAATAGTTAAAATTTTTAAAAGAAAAATTTAGTGTAGCCTAAGTCTAGTGTTCATAAACCTATAGTACTGTATAGTAATGCCCTAGGCCTTTGCATTCACTTATCACTCACTGACTTACTCAGAGCAACTTCCAGGTGTGCATACTTTATTCATAAATAAGTGCCCTATACAGATGTCAGGGTCTCACACTGTCACCCAGGCTGAAGTGCAGTGACACAATCACAGCTCACTGCAGCCTTAACCTCCTTGGCTCAGGCAATCCTTCCACCTTAGCCTCTGGAGTAGCTGGGACTACAGGTGCACATCACTATGCCCAGATAATTTTTTTTTAATTTTTTGTAGCGACAAGGTCTTCTTATTTTGCCCAAGCTGATCTTAAACTCCTGGGCTCAAACAATCTTCTTGCCTTGGCCTTCCAAAGTACTGGGATTACAGACGAGAGCCACCTTGCTTGCTCAGATGTGCCATTTTTAATCTTTTATTGGAAGAGGGTTAATAAGACAGGGTCTCACTCTGTAACCCAAGTTGGAGTGCAGTGGTGGCATCATAGCTCACTGTAGCCTTGAACTCTTGGGTTCAAGCAATTCTCCCACCTCCACCTCCTAAGTAACTGGGACTACAGGTGTGCACCACCACGCCTAGCCTGCTTTTAGTATCTAAGAAAATATTACTCTGAAACATTATTTTGCACATAAAGAAAATAGCAAGCCAGGCTCGGTGGCTCAGCCTGGAATCCCGCGCCTTTGGGAGGCTGAGGTGAGTGCATTGCCTGAGCCCACAGGTTCGAGACCCGCCTGGGCAGTGAGACCTCATCTCTACAATAAATCAAAAAATCAGCCGGGCGTGGTAGCGCATGCCTGTAATTCTGGCTACTCGGAAGGCTGAGGCGGAAGGATCGCCGGAGCCCAGCGGGTCGAGGCTGCGGTGGCCGGGAGCGGCCGCTGCACTCCAGTCTGGGCGACCGAGTGAGACTCCAACTCAAAAAAAAAAAAAGAAAATAGCAAAGAAAAATAAACAATTCTGTTGCCTCAGCGATAACTACTAGTAATATTTCCTTGTACAGTCTTCCAGTATATATAATAAATATATATTATAAATAGACATGTTTATTTGTATAATTTTTGCAGAAAGGAATCATTCAGTTGTACACAAATGGCCAGATTTAGAAAACAATTTTGTGACTTGCCGTTTATCACTCATGTTACAACAGGAGCATTTTCCTGGGTCTTCACTTCCCAGCATTCTCCAAGTCAACATGAGTAATGGCTGCATGTACTCTGAGTGCAGACAGCAAATGGAAAATGTGGAAGGGTGACCCATAAAGGACTTTTGTTTTTGTTGCTTTTAATTGTGGGCCCAGCCTCTGGGGCTATTGCATGAAGCCATGATCTTCACTTTATTTAAGGAAATTCCACAGGGTCAAACTTAAGTTACAAAGATGTAAGGTGAACATCCTCCCAGTCATTTCCAAGATCCTTGTGAGGGCACAAGGATTCATGCAAATCTTTGGAAGATTGCTAAGTGTTTAATTTAGTACTAAATTGAATTGCCTGAGCCCACGGGTTGTAGACCCATTCAGGCAACTTGGTGAGACTTCGTCTCTACAATAAATCAAAAGTTAGCCAGGCGTGGTAGTGCGTGCCTGTAGTTCCAGCTACTTGGAAGGTTGAGGTGGAAGGATCATCAGAGCCCAGCAGGTCGAGGCTGCGGTGGCCGGGAGTATGCCACTGCACTCCAATCTGAGCGACAGAGTGAGACTCCAACGAAAAAGAAAAAATTAGTACTAATTAAAATGATAATTGGCCAGGCATAATGTAATCCCAGCACTTCAGGAGGCTGAGGCAGGAGGATTGCTTGAGCCTAGGAGTTCGAATCCAGCCTGGCAATATAGTAAGGTCTCATCTCTTATTTTAAAAATTAATATAATATAATAAGTGTAATTATAGTGGCTAACACAAATGTACTTCCTATGTACCAGACCCTGTTCTAGAACCTTCACATGATTAACTCAATACTTACAACGTGCACATTATGCCCATTTTACAGATGAGGAAGCTGAGGCACAGACAGATGAAGTAACTTACCCAAAGTTATACGGTACAGCCAGGATACAAACCAGCAGGTTGGCTCCAAAATAGAGGTTCCCAGATTTGGTCGTACATCAGAATTACCTGGGGAGCTCTTAAAATTTTAAATGCCCAAATTGCACCCACACCCATCACAATGTCAGAAGTTGGCAGCTGACATCAGCCTGGAACCCCCCACCACCACCCCCAGCTGATTCAATGCATAACAAAATGTGGGACTCATAGCTTCAAGGCCTGCATTCCTAACCATTGCGTTAATGGCATACAGGAAGCTTGTTTCCAGCCCACCTGTGCCCTGAAAGAAGTAGTAAGATGGTTTTCTGAAAAGTGAGATTCAACCAAGCGTTAGAATCTGTTTGATCGACTTGTCCAAGTTGTGCCGACTACCCTGAGCTATCAGTGAGGGTTGGGTCCACAGCTGGGAGGGAGCAGCTCAGAAAGGGCTCCTAGCGGGCTAGGTTGATGTCCTGGGTTACCTGGGGCAGTCCTGGTTCTCACGTTGCTCTGACATAATTATTAATGGTGTCCTTAAAAATGTCCTGGTTGCCGGGCTCGGTGGCTCAGCCTGTAATCTCGCGCCTTTGGGAGACTGAGGTGAGTGGATTGCCTGAACCCACGGGTTCGAGACCCACCCGGGCAGGCGAGACCTCATCTCTACAATAAATCAAAAAAATCAGCCGGGTGTGGTAGTGTGCGCCTGTAGTTCCAGCTACTTGGAAGGCTGAGGCGGAAGAATCGCCGGAGCCCAGCAGGTCGAGGCTGCGGTGGCCGGGAGCGGCCACTGCACTCCAGTCTGGGCGACAGAGTGAGACTCCAACTCAAAAAAAAAAAAAAAAAAAAGTCCTGGTTTGTATGATAAACCAAGTCACCCTCCTTTTTACCCACTTTCATGGGATCCTATACTTTTTATTCATTGCATGCATCATGATTCTAATTAAATTTTATTTGTTTTAATGTCCCTTTCCCCGGCCAGATAGAAACTCCATGAAGACAAGGATCATATCTGTCTCATTCTCCATTTTATGCCCACAGACAACACAGAGTTTGGTGTGCAAGGCAGGTTCATAGTATTTGTCGGATGATTCAGATGAGCAACCCCAAGGAGCGGCTGCTAGAAGCAGAAACAGGAGCAGGGAACAAGCACTGGCAGGGACACCCTGGATGGCCCAGATTGCCCTGGGTGCACATCAGGGCCCGTGGCACACTGATGACCCTTGGGGGTCACAGCAACCAGGCTGACCCTTTGGAAGCAGTGTGCAGTGGGGGAGAAAACAGACCTGGGGAAGTTCTAAAGAAACTCCAATTCCCACCCCCAAAAGAATGGCCACCCAGAGATGTAAGGACAAAGGGTTGGAGGATCATACTAACCTGAATATTAAAAAACATTATTGCCAGGCTCGGTGGCTCAGCCTGTAATCCCGCGCCTTTGGGAGGCTGAGGTGAGTGGATTGCCTGAGCCCGCGGGTTCGAGACCTGCCTGGGCAGGCGAGACCTCATCTCTACAATGAAATCAAAAAATTAGCTGGGCGTGGTAGCACGCGCGCCTGTAACTCTGGCTACTCGGAAGGCTGAGGCGGAAGGATCGCCGGAGCCCAGCAGGTCGAGGCTGCGGTGGCTGGGAGCGGCCACTGCACTCCAGTCTGGGCAACAGAGTGAGACTCCAACTCAAAAAAAAAAAAAAAAAAGACATTATCTTGTGTCCCCAATGATTGTCTACTTGTATTAGTCAAGGTATGCTAAATGCTGGAACAATCATTCTCCAGCCCCAATCCAACAAAAAGTTGTTTTCTCACCACACAATACTTCAAAAAGGTGTTTGGGAGCAGCTTGGGGGTATCTATCTTGTGGGTCCCAGCAGCCCTGCTGGATGTCTGCATCCAGCCAGAGGGAGTGCCCATGGTAGGGAGTGCAGGTTTCTGTTGGTTAAACCCATAGCTTGCACCATATTCTATTGGCTGGACCTGTGACTTACATCACTACCTGCTGCATTCTACTGGCCAGAACTTGGCCACAGCTAACTGCAAGGGACACCAGAAAATGTGGTCTATGTGGAAATGGAAATAAATTTGGTAAATAGTGACCTATAAGAGTTCTTCCTAGAAATAAAAGTAAAGAGTCAAAAAGGGTAAGTTGGCTAAGGCTGCTGTAACAAAGTACCACATATAGGTGACTTGAAACAACAAATTTATTGTCTCACGGTCCTTGAGGCCAGAATTCCAGGATCAAGGTGTTCCCTGGGTCAGGCTTCCCCCAGGCTCTAGGTAAAAGTCTGTCATGCCCCTCTCTTAGCTTCAGGTGTCATCAGCAGTCCTTGGCTTTCCTCAGCTTGCAACTGCGTAACTCCAGATTTTGCCTCTATCATCACATGGCCTTCTATCTCCCTGTGTGTCTCCTCTTCTTATAAAACACCAGTCATCTCTGATTAAGGACCCACCCATAATCATTTTAACTTGCATCTTAATTATATCTGCAAAGACTCTATTTCCAAATAAAGTCACATTCACAGGTGCCAGGGTTAGGGACTTGGGCATGTGTTTCAACCCATAACAAAGGGTGTGAACTTTTTATAAGTTCTTAAGGTCAGGCACAGTGGCTCACGCCTGTAATCCCAGTACTTTGGGAAGCCAAGGTGGGCAGATTGCTTGAGCCCAGGAATTCGAGACCAGCCTGGACAACATAGCAAAAGTTCATCTCTACAAAAAGTAAAAATTAGCCAACCATGGTGTCATGCACCTATAGTCCCAGTTACTTGGGAGACTAAGATAAAAGAATGGTCTGAGCCCAGGAGGTTGAGGATTCCGTGAGCCATGATCATTGTGATCGTGCCACTGTACTCCAGTCTGGGCAACAGAGTGAGACCCAACTCAAAAAAAAAAAATAAACGTTCCTGAGACATTCCCCCATCGCTTCCAAAAAGATCATTCCAATTTGCAAACAAACCAGCATGAGGGTATTGTGTCATCCTACCAAAGTAGCAGTATTTTTGTTTTCCTCTTTAGCTTTATCATCTTGATTTTTGCAAATTTAATAAGTGTACAAGGATAGCCTTTTTTTTTTTTTTTTTAATACAAGGTCTCACTCTGTCACCCAGACTGGAGTGTGGTGGTGCAATCATAGTTCACTGCAGCCTCAAATCACTGGGCTAAAGGGATCATCCAACTTTACCCTCCAAATAGCTGGGACTACAGGCATGTGCCACCATACCTGGCTAGTTTTTGAATCTTTTTAGAGATGGGGTTTCACCATGCCGCCCAGGTTGGTTTTGAACTCTTGGCCTTAAGTAATCCTCCCACCTCAGCCTCCCAAAGCACTAGCGTTATTAGGTACGAGCCACCGCTCCCAGCTGTATCTTATTTTTGACTTGGGAAGTTCAAAAAGTGCTCCAGAATCACATCATCCATTACCACTAAAAGATGATTCATAGTCAGGACGAAGGGTTGGGGACAGAGACTTGGGCCAGTGTGTGAGGGGCCCTCCACGAACTGAACAGTGTTTACTGGGCCGTGAGCAGCCATCACAGGACACAGAAAAAGCAGGGATTCAGGAACATTCAACTTCCAGTAGTTAGAGGCTGAGTCATAACTCTCTTCTTGCAGAAGACAGAGGACAAAATTTTTCATTTATCCATCCAAAATTAATGTTTCTGGTGAGGGGGCCTGGATGGCTTTCTGCAGACAGCCCAGCTGCCGTGGTGTGACTCTTGTCTGGTCTGCTTGTCACGATGGCAGGTTTGGTCTGATGTTGCAGGGGATGAAGGTGGCTGCAGATGTTCAGAGTGAGCCATCCCCAAAGCAGCTCTGCGAGGCCAGAGGGGCCATTGCACAATAGAACACTCTGTGCTGGGCCCAGAATCCCCCACCCCCGGGAATGATTCATTCCAGCCACCTTATGATATGTGATCGTTCCAGGCAGAGCCTCTGTCAGCCAGGGAGAAATGTGTAAATGTAATTTGTATTCTCAATTTTTGTGATCGTTTTGGTCATTATCCACCCCCCCCCACGACTCTCCATCTTCCTCCCATATTTTCCCTTCCCGAGTTTTTAATCAGAGGGATATGTCAGGAGTGAATTTGAAAGTCCTTGCCTTTCCTCGGAATGTGCTTTCTCTTGTGGCTGCGAATATTGCAAGGAGTGCAGCCTCGAAGCTCCGAGTTTATGTTTATGATACTTATTTTTATTACCTTTGAGTGAAAGTGATTGCTATGGTTATCTCCTTCTTAAATATATATATTTTCCTTTCATTTATTTTGAGTACAGTTTGAATTTTTACTCATCTTCCACCCATGCTCCCAAAAGAGGTGGGAAGGGATAGCTCGGAAGATGGCGAGCCCCCTCCCCTTCTCATTTTATAGCACGACGGCCTCCTTTACAGCGTCTCCGAAGGAAGAGTCTCCCATCTCTGCTCCTGTGGGGTGAGCAAAGAGTGTCCTTCATTCCCCAATCCTAAGTAAGCTTGAGGGGGGTTCCTGGGGGTTTCTGAGAACCCCACCTATAACAAACAGGGAGGTCAGTAGACTGAAATTGAAGAGGAAAGAAAAGGCATGTAACTGTCAAACTGATTTCTGCTGGATGAAAGTTCTCTGTGAAGGCAGATACAAGGTAGACTCCAGGCAGACTCAGAAACCCATTTCCAGAACCAGAGGCTATATCACTGACCTCAAATCAGCCAACACTGACACCATCTTCAAGGTGACAGCACCCATATCTTGGTCCATGTCTACTTTTCAGGGGTTACCTATGACTCCCTCCTCTCCTTGGCCTTTCAATACAGTCAGTCACCCATGTAATTTCCCCCCAAGTACTTGGTTAGGTCTTAATAATAATAAGATCCGATTAGAAAGCTAGATTTCTCAGGAGATGATTTACTTTTCCAAGAGGCACCTTGGACCTGACCACCACTCATTCTGGCCATGTCACCGTCCAGTCTTTGGGCCTGTGGAGAGAATAGTGGAGCCATTCCTACACAGGACAGAATGAGACTGAGCCAGATTCCAGCAAAGCTCGCATACAAGCTCTGTGCCTTCAAGCAAGGCACTTAACCTCTCTCTCTGAGCCTCGGTTTTCTCATCAGAAAGGGGGAAAGATTACCCATGGCATTGGTTTGTGGGGATGCGATGAGATGGTGCATAGTAGGAACTTTGCAAAGTGATTCTTTTGAAGCTTAAATCAGATTAGGGACCCTCCAGGCCTCAAAGCCTCCAATAGCTCCCTCTCACACAGGACAATTCTAGAGTCCTTTCTATCACCCCCAAAGCCCTACATGATCTGAACCTGTTACTTCTCTGACCCTGCTGAGCTCCATGAACACTAATCTCTGTGATCTTCCTGGACACTCCAAGCCAAGCTCGTTCCTTCTTTCTTTTCTCTTTTTTTTTTTGAGTTGGAGTCTCACTCCGTCGCCCCAACTGGAATGCAGTGGCATGCTCCCGGCCACCGCAACCTCGACCTGCTGGGCTCCGGCGATCCTTCCGCCTCAGCCTTCCAAGTAGCTGGAACTACAGGCATGTGCTACCACACTCGGCTACTTTTTTGATTTATTGTAGAGATGAGGTCTCGCCAAGTTGCCCGGGCAGGTCTCGAACCCACAGATTCAGGCAATCCACTCACCTCGGCTTCCCAAAGTGCTGGGATTATAGGCTGAGCCACCAAGCCCGGCCTCTATCTTTCTTTCTTTCCTTCCTTCCTTCCTTCTTTCTTTCTTTAATTCAGTCTCACTTTGTCAACCAGTGCAGAGGCACAATCACAGCCCACTGCAGCCTGTACCTCCTGGGCTCAGGAGATTCTTCCACCTCAACCTCCCAAGTAGCTAGGACTACAGGTGCATGCCATCACACCCAGCTCATTTTTTAATTTTTTGTAGAGATGAGATCTCACTATGTTGCCTCAGCTTAAGCTCATTCCAATTTTAGCATTTTAAAAAAAATTGTAGGCCAGGCTCGGTGGCTCAACCTGTAATCCCAGGATTTTGGGAGGTCGAGGCGAGAGGATTGCCTGAGCCCACAGTTCGAGACCCACCCTGGCAACTTGGCGAGACCTTGTCTCTACGATAAATCAAAAATTAGCTGGGCTTGGTAGTGCGCACCTGTAGTTCTGGATACTTGGAAGGCTGAGTCAGAAGGATTACAGGAGCCCAGCAGGTCAAGGCTGCAGTGGCCAGGAGCATGCCACTGCTCTCCAGCCTGGGTGACAGAGTGAGACTCCAACTAAAAAAAAAAAAATTGTAGTAGGCTAGAATTTGTGGCTCAGTACTTTGGGAGACTGAGGTGGGAGGATCACTTAAGTCCAGGAGTTCAAGACTAGTCTGGACAACATAGGAAGATTCCATCTCTATAAAAAATGAAAAAAATAGCTAGGCATGGTGGCACCTGTAGTCCCAGCCACTTGGGAGGTTGAGGCAGAAGGACAGAAGGTTTGCCTGAGTCCAAGAGTTCAAGGCTGCAGGGAGCTATGATCATACCACTGCACTCCAGACTGAGCAACAGAGCAAAAAAAAAAAGGAAAAAAAAGGGGGCAAATATAGATAACATACAATTTATCATTTTAGCCATTTTTAAGTGTACAGTTCCGTGGCATTGAGGACCTTCCTTGTGTAGTCATCACCACCATTAATCTCCAGAACTTAAAAAAAATTCTTCCTCTGAGGTGAGTGAATTGCCTAAGCCCGCGGGTTCAAGACCCACCTGGGCAACTTGGTGAGACCTCATCTCTACAATAAATCGAAAATTAGCCGGGCGTGGTAGCGCATGCCTATAGTTCCAGCTATTTGGAAGTCTGAGGTGGAAGGATTGCTGGAGCCCAGCAGGTCGAGGCTGCGGTGGCCAGGAGCGGCCACTGCATTCCACTCAGGGCGACAGAGTGAGACTCCAACTAAAAAAAAAAAAAAAATTCTTCCCAAAACAAAGATCTGTCCCCATTAAACAACAACTCCCCTTTCCTTCTCCCCTAGCTCCTAGAAATCTCCATTCTACTTTCTGTCTCTATCAGTCTGACTACTCTAGGGACCTAATGTAGTATTTGTATAGTATTACATAGTATTTGTCTTTTGGGTCTGACTTATTTCACTTAGCATAATGCTTCCAAGATTTATCCATGCTATAGCATTCTCCTCATTCATTCTGTGCTACTGTGATGAAATACCTGAGACTAGGTCATTTATAAGGAACAGAAATTTATGTCTCACAGTTTTGGAGGCTGGAAACTCCAAGATCAAGGTGCCAGCAGGTTCTCTGTCTGGAGAGGGTCTGGTCTTTGCTTCCAAGATGGCGCCTTGAATGCTGTATCCTCCTGAGGGAAGGAATGCTGTGTCTTCACAGGGCAGAAGATGCAAGGGCAAAGAGGAGGAACTCCTTCTATCAGAGCCCTAAAAAGGGTACCCCAAGGGTGGAGTCCTCCTGACCTAATCACTTCTTAAAAATCCCACCTCATAACACCCTCACACAGTCATTACGTTTCAATACCTGAATTTTGGAGAAGACATATTTAAACCATAGTATGCATGTATCAGAATTTCCTTGCTTTTTGAGGCTGAACAATATTATGGGCAGATGATTCTTTGTTGTGGGGTCTGTCTACTGTAGGATGTCAACATCCCTGGCCTCTGCCCACTAGAAGCTAATAACACCTCCCTCCTCCTAGTTATGACAACCGAAGTCTCCAGGCTTTGCCAAATGTCCCCTGGGGGTCCAAGCCTTCCCCAGCTGAGAACCACTGCTCTGTGCACATTCATCTCTGAAAACTTGAGTGCCCCAAAGAACAGCCACAGTTCAGCAAAGGGGCAAAGGCTGGGGCAGCTCAGGAGTGTGTCTCCAGTGCCCAGCTGCAGCCCAGACCCCAAATCCAATTAGAACGTTACATCCACACACATCTCATGTCAGCATCACTTAATAACGTTAGGGCAGATTTTCACATAGCCATTTTTAATGTATTAAAAAAAAACCCTCTCTCTCCTTAAATCCACATTAAGCATATGGCAAGCCATTCCCTGGCGGCAGCACCTCCTGCAAACTTAATGCCAGCCTCTTGTTTTCTACCTTACATCTGGGAAGACACAAATCCTACTTAGAGTCAAACCTCAGGAGATATGTGAAGCATGTAAAAGTCAGAGATAAACAGGCCTGCTTTGCCCTTGGACACGTAAGCTGGATTTTCTTCAGTAATCCAGGCCCTCCACAAAAAAAAAAAAACAAGAGCAAGAAGACTCACAGCACAACCCATAACAACACACACACACACACACACACCAAAAAGCGTGAGTCTGGCAGTCGAGGCAGTTGACAGCCACAACTTGGGCAGAATTTCAGTGAGCCCGCTTCCTCCTCCCAGACGCTGCCAGTACTGCTGGGTTTTGGTTCACAAACATTCTGAGTTTCCACTTGCGCCCCATCTAGCTCTGCTAATGCCCATCAGCCCTCAGACAAAATATTTTATTTGCTAGTAAGCCCGGAATAAAAAAGATGAATTTTTAGCGGATTTAAGTGTGAAAGAAAGATACCCAAGCCCCTCAGGATTACCTTGACAGAGAATGAATTCTGTTTGCCCATGGCTGGTTCATCAGGCACTATGGTTCAAGAGTCATAGAATTTTGGAACTAGAGTCAGAGAACTCTATAGTGGGAAGAAATAAACATCCCTCCCGGGGTGGAAGAGCAGCAATCATCCGGCTCCTTTTAGAATATTCCAAAAAGGTGGCAGTTTTGCCCCAATTCTTCATCCCTCTCTGTGTCCTCACCCTTTGTCTTGTGATTTGTGGCTCTTCCCACGAAGGCAGAACATGTTTTCCCGACCCTTGATTTCAAGCATGGCCTTGTGACTGACTTCGACCATCTGAGATGTTAGCAGAGCTGCTACCATGATTGGACTTGCCCTCTGTGGCCTCTGTAGTTACCCAGACAAGAAGCTGCTTCAGGGGGCCCAGGACCCCAATGGGGTAGGGGACCCAGTCATGGTGTGGAACAGAGCCATATCACCCAACTCACAGACTCCTGGGGATCAATAATGCTATGTCACACAGGTGCAACTAGGACTGGCTTGTTACACATCATTATTGTGCCAATAACTGACCAGCACAAAAACTGACTGAGCTATGTTTGCTGATGCAGCCACTGAGATTTTGTTTGTTTGTTCAGTCATGGACTCACTCTGTTGCCCAGGCTGGAGGGCAGTGGCACGATCATGATGAACATAGCTCACTGCAGCCTCAACCTCCTGGGCTCAGGCGATCCTTTTATCTCAGCCTCCCGAGTAACTGGAACTACAGGCACACACCACCACTCCTGGCTAATTTTTTTGTTTTGTAGAGTCGATGTTTCATTATGTTGCCCAGGCTGGTGTCAAACTCCAGGGCTCAAGCAATCTCAGCCTCAGCCTCCCAAGAGCTGAGATTACAGGTATGTGCCACTGCACCCAGCCCAACATCTTGTTTGTTACCCAGGATTAGCTGACTGACACAGATGAGAAATGCTCTACTTTACAAAGCAGCCAGTCCTTTATCTGCATTTTTTCATTATTGGGCGGTGACTTTTTGTTTTTGTTTTTGGCTGTGCAGGTGTTTGTCTCTTTTCCGCAGGGGCCTGGGTGAGCCTGACCTCTGCAGCAATCCTGAGTAAGGGTAAACACACTTGCATTCAGCTGCCTGTCGGCTGTTTCATGACAGCTCTGGAGTCTCCCCATCTCTCCCAACCTCTTCAGAGAAGTCATGATCCCAGCCCTCAGGGAAATACAAGTGAGAGGCAGCGGTTCATATGGTGACCAAGGAATCTCACTAAGGTGAGAGATGGTCAAGCCAGGAAGAGGTCACATTATGGCAAGGCAGGGTCTCCCACTGACATCCTCTTGTTGTTCCACCTCATCCCTGCTCCCTGTTCCGTCCCCGGCTCCAGGACCCCAGACTCAGACCCGCTACCACTCCAGGCGTCCTGCCCTCCTCCATACCCTTCCCCTTCTTTTGGCTCCTCACCAAAAGTCCCTGCCCTGAACATATATTTGCACACCTTTGTTCCTAGCAGCTTTATTCACAATGGCCAAAAGGTGGTGGCAACCCAGATGTCTGTCAACAGACAAATGGATAAACACAATGTGGCCCATCCATACAATGGAATCTTCTTCAACCTTAAAAAGGAAGGAAGTTCTGACACAGGCTATAATATGGATGAAGCTTAAGGACTCTCTACTCTGTGAAATAAGCCAGTCGCCAAAGAACAAATACTGTAGGCTTCCACTTACAGGAAGGACCTAAGGTAGTCAGATTACTAGAGACAGAAAGGTGGGTGCCAGGGCCTGGGAGAGGCAGAATGGTGAGTTAGTGTTTAATAGGGGCAGAGTTTTGGTTGGGAAGATAGAAACATTCTGGAGATGGATGGTGGTGATAGTCACATGACAGTAAGAATGTACTTAATGCCACTGACCTGTACACTTAAAAATGGTTGACTGTACATTTTTTATTCATATTTTACCACAGTTTTGGGGAGGAGGGTAGGGAAGTCTGGATCTCACTCGGTCACACAGGCTGGAGGACAGTGGCACAATCTCGGCCCACCACAGTCTCCACCTAGGCTCAGGCAACACTTCCTCCTCAGCCTCCTAAGTAACTGAGACCACAGGTGTGTGCCACCACACTTGGCTAAATTTTTATCTATCTGTCAATCTATCTATTTATCTATCTATCTATCATCTATCTATATTTTGAGTCAGAGTCTCACTCCTTCGCCCAGGCTGGAGTGCAGTGGCACACTCACGGCCACCCCAGTGTCGACATGCTAGGCTCTGGCAATCCTTCCGCCTCAGCTTTCTGAGTAGCTGGAACTGCAGGCATGCACTACCACACCCAGGTCATTTTTGATTTATTGTAGAGATGAGGTCTCGCCAAGTTGCCCGGGCAACTTGGTCTCAAACCCGCGGGCTCAGGCAATCCACTCGCCTCAGCCTCCCAAAGGCACGGGATTACAGGTTGAGCCACCGAGTCCAGCCAATTTTTTTTATTGTTTGTACAGATGAGGTCTCAATCTGTTGCCCAGGTTGGTCTCGAGCTCCTGGGCTAAAGCATTCCTCCCACCTTGGCCTCCCAAAGTGCTGGTACTACAGGTATGATCCACCATGCCCAGACAGACCACAAGTTATTTTTAAGTGACCTGTCTTATATGCCAACTCCTAGAGGCCCAGGTACCACCAGGCTGTTGGCTCACAAGGCCATCTGAAAGCCTCAGGTATCCATGGGCTAAGGGCAGTAAAGCCATGCCAGGCAGAGGCAACAGCCCACTCTCCCCATGGCAGATCTGTGCAGGGGGGCTGATAGTGCATCCTTGGGGGAAGGGAATGCCCTGTTGCTGACATCCAGCTTGAAGGTGGAAGCCTGAGCACATAGGATGTATGTGGACAGAGGAAGAAGATGGGAACCAGGGAAAAACCAAGAGTGAAAAAAATCCCGGGAAGCCAGAGAGCAGCCTGGCTGGGAAGGCAGCATTCCCAGCTCCACCCCTGCCTCTGAGTCTGGCCAAACTTCTGAGGCATGACTGGGAGGCTTCTGTTTTGGGAGACAGTCAGGCACGGGCTTTGGAGTGAACAGAGCTGGGTTCATACTCCAGCTCTGCCCCTCTCGGACTGTGTGATTTTGAGCAGGTTACCCAACCTCTCTGAGCCTCAATGTCATCTATAAAATGAGAATAATAGCAGGAGCTCTACCTGGCAGAGTTTAGTTTAGGGCCATTTAATATAATGGGTATAAAAAGTTTAGCCCAGTCCCCATCACACAGCAGATGCCTGATTAATATTAGCGGTCGTGCTAGGCAGAGGCAGCTTCTGGCACAGCCCTGGCAGCCCCCTCTCTGCTGCTCATACCTTTGTGTAGTGTCTGCCCCATGAGTGTGGGCTGGACCTGGTGACTCACTTCTAATGAAGAGACTGCAGCAGAGCTAATGGGATGTCACTTCCAAGTGACCGATGTTTGTGACTTCCATCCTGCTGTCGCTTTCTCCCTTGCTGGTCTCTCTCTATCGCCCTCCCTTGCATGCTCTGATGAGACAAGCTGCCGAGTTGGGCTGCGAGGCTCCACAGAGCAGTCCCCAGGGCAAGGAACCCAGGGAGGCTGCAGCCCACCAACCTGCGAGGAGCTGACTCCTGCCAGCAGCCTCGTATGCAAGCTCAGAAGAGGCTCCTTCCAAGTGGGGCTTCAGGCGATCACTGCCTCATGCAGGATGGAGAGCCAAGGGCCCTGCTGTCATGCCCAGATTCCTGACCCACTGGACCTGTGTGAGAATTACTCAAGTTGTTTTCGGGCGCTAAGTTTTGGGTAATTTGTCACAGAGCAAGAAATAACGAATACAATCATTTGTGATTTCTGACCTCGACTGGACTCCTTATTCTCTCTCTGGAAACCGTCCTTCAATTATCTGCCAAGCTAACACCCACCCCCTCACTCCCTAGCTTCCTCAGCCTAGAACCCTCTAGCACTCCACGTTCTGCATCTACACTGCACACACTCACACACACACACACACACACACACACACACACACACACTCACACACAACGCAGCACACACTTCCGTTATCAACTGCATTGTGGGCTCATTTGTTCTTGAAGTGGAAGTCTTCCTAAAAGCATGTCACCGGGCTTCTCTGGCCGGCTGCAGACGTCTCCTAAGAACGTCCTGCTATCTTAGTTACAATTCCATATTCACTCCCAGAGCCACATCTCAGCATTTCCCTGGCTACTGACTGGCAGGAATAAACCCATCTGTTCTACTTGTTGCGTGTGTATCCAGGAATCATATGTGTTTGCTGCACACACAGAATCTCAATTCTGGCCTATAATCTGGTCTTCATTCTGGCCTCTAGGGTTTTACAACTAGGCTATGGTGGGCCCCTGGGCCAGGTGAAGAGGCAAGAAGGCTGGGAAGGGGCCTCAGGCCTGAGTTAAAGTCTGGCTGTGCCCTGACAAGCTGGGTCACTTTGGAATAATTCCTGCCCTTCGGTGAGCCTCAGTCACAGCCCTTCATGGGTCTGCTGTAAGAGGCTTACCTAAAATAATGTTCACAAAGGACCCTTCTTTTCTGGCTTGGCTCCAGGAGGGATGACCTGCTGCGGACCAGAAGTCCTGGCTGTGGATCTGTGAGCCTCCTTCCCACTGGAAAGAAATACATTGCCATTCAGGTTCATCGTTCAGTTTCTTGTGAGTTGGGATGTTATGAGTCAGTTCCCCTGAGTCTGAGCTCTAAAAGGTTGAGATCTTGTGTGGATCTGCAAGTCAGGGAGATGTCACAGTATGCTGACCCTCCTCCCAGCCGCAGGGCCCTGCTAAATCTCATCCTCCCTGACACCATTCTTGTGTTGTCACAATGTTCTCTTGCTTTAAAACAGCAAACTTTACTTGATCTTGCTGCCCAGTAACTTTCCTCTAAGATTCTGTCAGGTTACAGAGGGCAGATCAGAATGCAGGCTGTAAATCAGTAGCCCTCATGATATTTAGGTCCATTAATCCACCGAGAGAAGATTTGCTACCTCTTAGTGTTGAGAGAGAGACCAGAAATCCTCTCACAGGATTGCCTGGAGGCTCAGGCATCTGACACGACTCAGCACTCAGTGCTGTGACCCTCAGAGGTTCATGGGATGCCAGAATTTTTATTTGTGCCTTATCACTAGTAGGTGCACCAACATCCCAAGCCCAGTTGAAGGAATTTGTTACCAGGTACTCTTGCTTTGCCTGTCCTCAGATTGTATTTGAAGCAGGAAGATAATCTTGGGTTGTTGGGGAGAAAATGAGCCACCACCATAATCTACAGAATCCAAACAACCCCATAGACTGGGAGTTTTTTGAAAGCCAGGGCCACTTTGCCATGTAGCACATGGTCCTGGGTCTGGTAAATAGGAACCCTACACATGCATATAGGGAAGGATGGTTGAATGGGTGGGTGGATAATTGGAAGGAGGTATGGATGGATGGATGGATGGATGGATGGATGAATGGATGAGTATGGATGATTGAATGGGTGGGTAGATGGACAGTTAAATGGGTGGATGGTTGGATGGATGGATGGATGGATGGATGGATGGATGGGTGGATGGGTGGGTGAATGGGTGGATGGGTGGGTGGATGGGTGGATGGGTGGATGGGTGGAGGGATGGGTGAGTCGGTGGGTAGGTGGATGGGTGGGTGGATGGATGATTGGATGACTGAATGGGTGGGCAGATGGATAGTTAAATGGTTGGATGGATGGATGGATGGTTGAGTGGATGAACAGATGATTGAAAGTGGGTGGATGGGTGGGTG
>NW_007246040.1:97226-98322 GCF_000164805.1 Carlito syrichta
CACTTCCACCTCAGCCTCCCAAAGGCGTGGGATTACAGGCTGAGCCACCGAGCCCGGCTACGTCCCTTATTTTTAAGATATGGTGCTGGTAGTTCTTTTTCTACCCACCCCATAAGACCATTGTGAGGATAAAAGTAGATGATGTAAATAAAAGTTATTTGGCTACCTGTGTAGAATTATACCAGTGAAAGGAAGTATGGAAGTATGGTTCAAAATAAAATTTTTTTTAGTCTACCTTACGAAATGCTTCCAAGGAGCACTCAATGATTCAAGTGATGACTTAAGGAACCCTCTTGAGAAACACAGCATTTTCTGGGTTCTTTGAAGGTCAGATTGAGAACAGCGGAGGCTCTGTTGGATGGGCCATCTTGCCTTAGGCAGAGGCTCACGTCACAGGCAGCCCCCGTGTGTGTGTGTGTGTGTGTGTGTGTGTGTGTGTGTGTGTGTGTGTGTGTGTGTTGAGTTGAGGTCTCACTCTGACACTCAAGCTAGAGTGCAGTTATATGATCATAGTTCACTGCACCCTTGACCTCCCAAGCTCAGACAATCCTTCTGCCTCAGCCTCCTGAGTAGCTGGGACTATAAGTACGTGCCACCATGCCCAGCTAATTTTTTTATTTTTTGTAGAGACAAGGTCTCACTATATTGCCTAGGTTGGTCTCAAACTCCTAGGCTCAAACAATCCTCTGGTCTCAGCTTTCCAAAGTGCTGGAAACACAGGCATGAGTCACTGTGCCCAGTACCTCTTCTGGTTTTTATGGGTCTGTACCTTGTTCCTCCCATGAGTCTGTGAGCTTGTCAAGGGCAGGTTCTGTGCCTCAAACCTAAAATCCGCGTCCTCTTCAGTGAAAATAAGCCATTCACAGGCACTGAAACACCTGCTGCAGTGATTGCAATAAAATAACCAAATCACAGCACTAAAAAAGAGTTTATTGTAAACATAACTTTACAAAAAGACAACAATGCAGAAATAATAAATACCTTGTGCAAACTGTGTCCTTGCACAACTCTGAAAGAAGAGATTGAAGCTGGGTTTGGTGGTTCAGCCTGTAATCCCGCGCCTTTGGGAGGCTGAGGTGAGTGGATTGCCTGAGCC
>NW_007246040.1:98342-105162 GCF_000164805.1 Carlito syrichta
CACTCATAGCCACCCCAGTGTCGACCTGCTGGGCTCTGGTGATCCTTCTGCCTCAGCCTTCCAAGTAGCCGGAACTACAGGCACGTGCTACCACGAGTGGCAAATTTTTGCTTTATTGTAGAGACGAGGACTTGCCAAGCTGCCCGGGCTGGTCTCAAACCTGCAGGCTCAGGCAACCCACTTGCCTCAGCCTCCCAAAGTGCTGGGATTATAGGCTGAGTCAGCCATATATTAAAGATGGATGGTGGGTTTGCATGATCATGAGAGGGCAGCAGGGAGAGGAGTGGGTGAGGTGAGTGGGTGTTACCCTTCTCTATACATCAGATAATCTACACAGCTGGCTGCAGTGACTGATGATGAAAATGCTCAATCTATAGCAGATGATTAAGGTGAGGGTGATTTGGGGGTCCAGGCCCCATCACTTCACAACACTCAACACATGCCATGTTGGCCCTTACACACCTCTTTTCGGTTTTCTTTCTCCCTGTGCCTCCTCTCCAGTTTGGATGGGGGCTGGGAGGTGGGGTGGGAAGAGCAAAAACCGGGCTCAAGTGCTCCCTGTCCCCCTTCCCTTCCCACTCTGTGCACCGTCCAGCCAGTCTTTAGCTGCCCATGATGGGAGGTCAAGTATTTGCACTCTTGGGCCTGCACTAGGCTGAAGAGTCACTAAGAACTGAGGAAGGGGCTCTGGATTGGCAGTCAGGTGGGACCAGGAGAGGAAGGGGTACAGCTGTCCCCAGCAGGCACGGACTTGTCCTTAGAGCACCTTCCAGGGTGGCAGCAGCTGCAGGGCTCATTGGGGGACAGGAATGTGGAAACACAGTGGCAGTTTTTATGCATGACAGCTCTATGAAAAGGGCATAGCATTTACTTTAGCAAATTTGAGGCTCAGGATTGGTGAACTGACCAAAGTCGGTAAATATCAAGGGTTAAAAAACAGGTCCCGGCGTTATCAACCCTGCTGTGGAATTGCACACGTCACCCCTCTGAAAGGACAGGCGCTGGCAGTCAGGAGGGACGGGCTGCATCCAAATTCCTAATATCACAGTTTCACACGTTGAGAATGAAATGAGACAGCGCCAGGAGCTGGACCCCAAATGAGCTCTAATTATTACAGAAATCTCTTATTTCTGGGCAGCTTTCCAAGGCCGCCACGGTGGCCATTCATGAGAGGTAGCTCCTGCCGGGGCCATGGACTGGCCAGCAGAGAAACTACACACAGGGGAATGTGGTGGACCTGTGAGGCCCCTGGGAGCTCAGGAACTGCCTCGTGCTCTGGAGGACACGAATGAGGAGGCCTCCCCTCAGCTCAAGCCCCCATTTGAGCAGAGAAGTCAACAAACCATCCAGGGTCATTCAGAAGTGGGGAGGGGCCTGTCTTTGGTTGTCACATGCTTGGGGACACTACTGGCACAGAACAGGCAGGGCCAGGGATGCCCGATGTCCCACAATGAGCAGACAGTACCACTGTCCTGGTCAATTTTATGTGTCACCTTGGCTAGGCCAGGGTGCTCAGTTGTTTGGTCAAACAGCAGCCTAGACATTGTTGACATTCATTTTTAGTTTTTATTTTTTGTTGTTGTTTTTTTTTTTGAGTTGGAGTCTCATTCCGTCTCCCAGACTGGCGTGCAGCGGCCGCTCCCGGCCACCGCAGCCTCAACCTGCTGGGCTCCGGCGATCCTTCCGCCTCAGCCTTCCAAGGAGCCGCATTTTTATTTTTTGAGTCAGAGTCTCACTCTGTGACCTAGGCTACTCTAGTGTTCATGGCTCACTGCAGCTCAAACTGCAGCCTCCAGGGATCCTCCTGCCTCAGCCTCCCAAGTAGCTGGGACTACAGGCACATGCCACCACACCCAGCTAATTTTTAAATATTTTTTAGAGACAGGGTCTTGCTGGTCTCAAACTCCTGGTCTCAAAAGATCCTCCTACCATGCCTTCCCAAGTACAGGGATTACAGGTGTAAACCACTGTACCCAGACAGATTAACATTTAAATGAGTGGACTTTGAGTAAAGCCAATTGCCCTCCAGAATGTAGGTGGGCCTTATCTAATCAGTTGAAGGCTTTAAAGGAAGACTGAGTTACCAAAGAGGCAGGTATCCTACCTCCAGCCTGCCTTCAGTCTCGAGACCACAATATTGATTTTTGCAGGAATGTCCAGGCTGCCGTCTGCCCTGAAGTTATCAAATTTGCCAGAAAAACCATGACTAATACAACCTCCCTTTCCCATGTGCCACCAGGTTCCCTGGAGAACCACTGCTTGGCTTGGGCCAGTTCCAGCCAGATGTCTTGCTTCCTGCCTCTAAAATGAAGAGACAGAATGGAAAGTCGCCCCGCATGAAAATTCTGGCTTTAACATTAAACGTTAAACCAAAAGGCAGCATATGAGAAGGCGCCTGATGTGTGGCGGAGATGACTGGTCTGGGCTCGGAGTCGTCCACCCTGTCCTGCTCAAAGCTGATCTGTGCATCTGCCCACGTGCCCGAAATCCCCCAAACACCAACTGCCCTTTGGCAAATGACCTGGCTTGCAGCTTTTGTCCCTGTGCCTCCCAGACATGCAGAGCTGGGATCTTTTGTTGATCAGAAAAACTGGATCATTCAGGGCAAAAACAACAACAAAATCTATACTGCAGTGAAGGTCCCACGGTGGATTTTTGGCCTGTATTTTCAAGTCAAATTGTCCTGGAAGTTGTGTTTGTTCTGAAACCTCAGGGCATGACCTTGCTTAGAAGTACAGGTGTGAACGGAGCAAGGAAGAGTCCAGGCAAGGAGAGTTGCTGCTGAGGAAGGAAAGGTGTTTATGATTCCTCCTCAGGAGACATCAGGCGATGAGGCCAACCTCAAGGCTTCGCGCCCCAGACTTGGGTCAGGAGCCCCCTTGGGAGAGCTTTCCAGACTGGCCTGTGTGCATTTACCACACCCGGCTCTCCTGGGCAGCTCCAACCTTGACTGCCAGGGAAAGTTAATGTTTTTAATTAAATTAAGTGTATTGGGGTTTTTTTCCATTGTAAGCACCATACTCACTTATTCATGCTACAAAAATTGATCTGGTGCTGTGTTAGGTGCTGGGACACCAGGGTGACACCAGGGTGACACCAAGGTGACTTAGTCCCTATCCATAAAATTTACAATCAGGTCGCTGATTATGATAGAAGACTTGGAATTTTTAAAAGAATAGAAAGGAAAAAATCACCCATAGTTCTCCACATAAAAATAATCACTGTAAACATTTTGGTGTACTTCTTTCTAATTTTTCACTATGCTTAAAGTGCTATTTTCTTTGTGGATTTGATGCAGATGTGTTCATATGATATTTACAATTTGCTACTCTGCTATTTAACATACTGTTTCCATATTATTTAAGATACTTCATAAAGAACTCATCCTTTTAGTGGTGGTGTGGTATTCCATTAAGTAGCTATACTATCATTTAGTCAGTCATTCCCTCATCATTGCATGGTTAAGATTGTTCCCATTCATATTTTTTTGCTGTTATGAATAGCAACATTATGGACATTGTAATTTTTTTTTTTTGAGTTGGAGTCTCACTCTGTCGCCCAGGCTGGAGGGCAGTGGCATGCTCTCGGCCACCACAGCCTCAACCTGCTGGGCTCTGGCAATCCTTCCGCCTCAGCCTTCCAAATAGCTGGAACTACAGGCGAGTGGACATTGTAATTCTTAAGGCTTTTTTAATATGTCTGTTTCTTTGGAACACGTTTCCAGAAAATGAATTATGAAACAGAAAGTCTTTTTTCTTTCTTTCTTTCTTTTTTCTTTATAAATGGCTTACAACAGCAACCACTTTTTTAAAAAAAACTCATTATTATACCTGTGGGTCAGGAATGGGGCATGGTGGAGCTGGGTCCTCTGGCCAGGGTCTCTTTGCAAACATCCATCAAGCTGTCAGCTAGGGCTGCAGTGTTATCTGAAGGTTCGACTAGGGGACAATCAGCTTCCAAACTCACTTCTGTGACTATTGGCAGGACGAAGCTTTTCACAGGTTATTGGTTGCATGCCCCCCTGGGTTTCCTGCCCTATGAGCTTTCCATAGGGCATCCATGGGGCAGCTCACCTCTGCCAACTGGTTTCCCTGAGACCAAATGAGAGAGCAGGAGCAAGAGAGAAGCCACAGGGAGAAAGCATCTTTTTTTTTTTTTTAAATAGAGATGAGATCTCCCTATGTTGCCCAGGCCAATCTTGAACTCCTGGCCTCAAGCAATCCTCCCACTTTGCCCTTCCAAAGTGTTGGAATTATAGGCATGAATCATTGCACCTGACCAATAAAGGGTCTTAAAACAATGCCAGTCACTGTCTGTTAAGGTTCCTCCCTCTGCTCCTGGCATGAGCATGTGATAGCACCATGCTCACTGCCAGCACTGGCAAGGCTGATCAAAGCGCATGCTAAACTCAGAACTCCTTAGGTTCAAACCTTCTAATCAGGAAACGGGCTCTTGGTGGCCTATTACCTGGTGTCACTTAAGGACTATGCCCCAATGGTGCCACTGAATAAGCTTTGTGTCACAACTATGCTTCTCTGAGCAGCATTCTCCTATCTCCGGGTATAGGAGAAGGGAATGCCTGCACCCAGCCTCTCTCATGGGGAGAAGACAGAGTGACCTAGAGCCCCCTGTGCATGGGTGAGAATTGAGAAAACTGTCTAGGCTCTTTCTGGCCCATTGTGTCCACTAAGTGGTCCCTCAAGGCCTGATGAAGTTCAATTTCGGTCTCACTCGGTCACCCAGACTGGAGTGCAGTGGCCGGTCCCGGCCACCGCAGCCTCACCTGCTGGACTTCGGTGATCCTTCCACCTCAGCCTTCCGAGTAACCAGAATTACAGGCATGCGCTACCACGCCCGACTGATTTTTTGATTTATTGTAGAGATGAGGTCTCACTGCCCAGGCGGGTCTCGAACCCGCGGACTCAGGCAATCCACTCACCTCAGCCTCCCAAAGGTGTGGGATTACAGGCTGAGCCACCGAGCCCGACTTCAATTCCATTTCTAACTGTGGCCAGTGGGTCACCAGAGAGTGGATGAGTAAAGTGATGTGATTGTCCACCTGTGGGTCATCTGGGCCCTTGGTTGATGGTCTCAGCACTCACTACCATTTAGGCAACGCCTTTAGTTGCCCATTTGACTGGCCAGGGCCATTCTCTACCCAGAGCTGGAAGTTTCTTAGAGAGCTGGGGTCTGGCCTTGTCCCTTACCTGCTAAAGACCCTCCAAAGACTCCCTCTTGCTCTCAGGCTGAAGCCCTAGCACCTGTGCCTGGCCTCTGAGGCCTGTGTGATGGTGTCCACCTCCCTCTCCAGGGTCCTTCCTGCCTACTCCACCCAGTCCCCCTGTTGCCTACTGGGCGCTCTCTTGTCTGCTAGCCTGTTTCACACACCATTCCCACTCCCCTCCTCACCTGCTACCTCCTCTTACCTGCTCAGGGCTCACCTTAGGCCTCGCTTGGACACCTCTCTCCTCCTGTTGGAGGTCGGCCTCCTCCTGCAAACTAGATGCTCCTGGGACAAAGGTCCTGCCTTCCTCCCGAGGGGTCTCAGCACCCGCCAGCCCACAGAGAGGGTGCCCCATGGCTCTGGTGCATGCTGCCTGACTGGGGGAACGGTAGCTCCATCTGTTGTCCCTGCCAGGGTTTGCTGGGCAGGGAAGTGGAAAGGAGTGCATCAAAGAAAGCTTTTGCATCCTCTAAGGAGGCTGCTAGGATCTTCATCAGCACTGGGTCCTAGAAGAAGAATGAGCTCTGGACTTGATTCCTGACTCCCCAGTTCATTACCATAGGCTCCGGGGCAAGTAATTGTTTGGTCATCAATTACTGGGCTGCATCAATTCTGCAAAGGAGGTTGTGATTCTGCCCTGTACACCCAAAGTGGGAGGGGCCATTGTGGTTTTCTGTGTGGTATATGTATGTGTGGTGTGTATATGTGTCAAGTGTGTGAGTGTGTATATGTATGTGTGTATATGTGTGATGTGTGCATGAGTGTGTGGTGTGTGAGATTGTATATGCATATATGTGGTGTATGAGTGTGTGTCTGGGTGAGTGTGGGTGTAAGTACTTTCTGGAATGTAAAGGACATACATACAGATGAGATCTGGGACAAGAAAGATCTGAAGGGTCTGGAGCAACAGTTCAGACTGGGGGAGGAGGATAGATCATGAGGTGTGGTGGCCCACGGCAAGGACCTGGATTCTCAGCTCAGCAGATCAGGGTTCTGGCCACCAATTTGTCATGTGATCTTGGACAAGTTTCCCCATCTAGAAGTGGAGACATCGAGGTCTGGGGTGTGGGTGGCCCCAGGGAGCCATTGGGTTCCTCACCCAGGGGCTCTGGTGGCTACCCTAAAGCTCGACCTACCTGCCCAGACCCACACCACGCTGTTCCCTGCTGGCCTATCTAGCTGGGGGTCTTTGACACTTCTTGAGGCTGGTTGGGGTATCCCAGGGCAGGTGAGGAGGGAGCACTGTGGCCCTTGCTAAGCTCTCCTGGGAGGGCCCTGCCTCAGCCGTACTCAGCAGAGAGGACAGCTGTGTGACACTCAGAGAACCAACAAGATCTGGTCCTGGCAGGGCTTGGTGGCTTAGCCTGTAATCCCAGCACTTTGGGAGGCTGAGGTAAGTGGATTGCCTGAGCCCGTGGGTTTGAGATCAACCTCGGCTACTTGGCGAGACCTCGTCTCTACAATAAATCAAAAATTTAGCCAGACATGATAGCACATGCCTGTAGTTCCAGCTACTTGGAAGGCTGAGGCAGAAGCATCGCCTGAGCCCAGCAGGTCGAGGCTGCGGTGGCTGTGAGCGTGCCACTGCACTCCAGC
>NW_007246040.1:105381-127737 GCF_000164805.1 Carlito syrichta
TTTTTTTTTTTTTTTTTGAGTTGGAGTCTCTCTTCATCGCCCAAGCTGGAGTGTAGTGGCATGGTCATGGCCACCCCAGCATTGCCCTACTGGGTTCCAGCCATACTTCTGCCTCAACCTTCCAAGTAGCCAGAACTACAAGTGCGCACTACCACATCCAGCTAGTTTTTGACTTATTGTAGAGACAAGGTCTTGCCAAGTTGCCCAGGCTGGTCTCAAACCCTCAGGCTCAGGCAATTCACACGCCTCAGCCTCCCAAAGTGCTGAGATTACGTGCTGAGCCACTGAGCCCGATCCAGTGACACACTCATGACGGAGGCAGGTCTCACTCTGTTATCCAGGCTGGAGTGCAGTGGCAGGATCACTGCAACCTCAACCTCCTGGATTCAGGCAATCTTTCCACCTTAGCCTCCTGAGAAACTGGGACTACAGGTGTGCACCACCATGCGTGGTTAATTTTTAAAACTTTTTTTGTAGTAATGCAGTCTCACTATGTTACCAAGGTTGGTCTCGAACTCCTGAGCTCAAGTGATCTCCTGCCTTGGTTTTCCAAAATGCTGGGATTACAGGAGTGAGCCACCGTGCCCAGCTTGGACACATTTTTAATCCTCTCTATGCCTCAGTTTTCTTATCTATAAAATGAGGGTAATGGAACCTTCCTCTCCTGTGCAAATGAGGTAAGCCAACACATGTAGAATTACAGCATTGGCCAGGGCTGGGTAAGAGCTCAATATGCATTCACTGTGCTCATTAAGAGCTCAAAGAGACTGGATTTAAAAACAACTACTTCAAATTCTGTAAGAGAAAGAGTGGTTATGTGAACAACAAAAGCCCCCAAAACGAAGCCCAGTTTCAGAGACATTTGTACACCCATGTTCACAGCAGCATTATTCTCAGTAGCCAATATATGGAAACAGCCCAAAAGGTCGATCAACACATGAATGGAATAAACAAAATGTTTGCATACAATGGGATATTATGTAGCCTTAAAAAGGAAGAAAATTCTGACACATGCTACAACTGCACTCCAGTCTGGGCGACAGAGTGAGACTCCAACTAAAAAATAAAAATAAAAAACCAAGCCAATCCAAACCAAAAAAAAAAAAAAAAATGTGTCCAAGGTCACAGATGAAGTAACTTGTTGGGGAAGTTTTGTAGCCAGGCAGTCTGAGGCCTGTGCCCACGTTCTAAACCACTCTGCCTGATGATATTAGTGTTCCTGGGAAAACAAAGAGGCAGGTATCATTGCCATTGTGTGGAAAAAAATCAAGTCACAGACAACTTAAGTAGCTCTGAAGGCCATGGAGCTGTTCTTTCTGATTCCTGTCTGGAGTCTTAGAAGCTGTGGTACAATTATTCGCAGATGTTCCTTCCTTCTTCCCGACACCGTGTCCCTGGGACTTTGCTTGTTCTGAATTCAACCTTAATCAGCCATCCTGCGGCTCAATAGAAGCATCATGACATCATAAATCCGCAAGAGGCAAAATGTCTGCTGAGTCCTGAATGAATCAGACAAGAGAAAGGTTAGGCATCCAGGGGGAGCTAAAAACCCCTAAAAGTTTAAAGAGATCCTGCCAAATGGGCCATTGGCTCCCACGGAGATTAGTTTTAATCAATTATTAAGCAATAGTTTAATATTTTAAGAGTTTGCTCAATCATAGAGAAATGAAAACATTTCATGATTTTCCCCCTTACATCTTCTGAAAGAAAAAAACACAAATCAAGTATAGGTATGGTGGCATAATTTAAAAAAAAAAAATCCTTTCCATTGAAATAATCAAATGTCTTTATTTTTATTTTTTAACTTCTTTGTATTACCCACAAAACCTGGCCTGAGTGGGTGCTGAGCAGACACTTATTGAGCAGATGAAGTTCCAACTATCTGATGCTTGAACACCCTTGCTTTGTTCGAGGACACAGCATAATGTCCTAATCTGCTGCTGGCTTCTCACCGTGGTGTGACAGTGATCCTCAAAGCCTCTCAAGGCAGGCCACATGGAAGAGACCCAGTATCTCATCCTTGAACACCCACTGTCTATTCTCTGAAAGTCTGGGCCATTCACTCTTTCCCCCACTTCCCAAGCCCTGTCTTTCCAGAGCTAATAATTTAGGAACTGGGAAGCAAACTGATAGGCAGTAAGAGAGTTAAGGGTGGCTGGGCTCTGTGGCTCAGCTTGCAATCACAGCACTTTGGGAGGCCATGGTGAGTGGATTGCCTGAGCCTGCGGGTTCAAGACCAGCTTGGGCAACTTGGCGAGACCTCATCTCTACAATAAATTTTTTAAAAATTAGCTGGGAATGGTAGCACATGCCGCCAGGCTGAGGCGGAAGGACCACCAGAGCCCAGCAGGTCGATGCTGGGGTGGCTGTGAGCATGCCACTGCACTCCAGCCTGGGTCATGGAATGAGACTATAACTCAAAAGAGAGAGAGAGAGAGAGAGAGAGAGAGATAAGGGTTAAACCATATTCCCACCTATATGATCAACCCTGAAATAATAGAGGTCTTGTTCTACGCTTTGATCAATTCCCACTTTGGAGTCTGATTCAATGTGTCTTTTTCCATCCATGTATCCATTCAGGGAATCATCCATCCACCCCTCTACCCATCCGTTCATTCATCTACCCGCCTACCCATCCATCTACTCAACCACCCAACTACCCACCCAACCACTGGTCCAACCACCCGCCCACCCATCCACCTGTCCATCCATTCATCCACCCATCTACCCATCCATCTACTCAACCACCCAACTACCCATCCAACCACTGGTCCAACCACCTGCCCACGCATCCACCTGTCCATCCATTCATCCACCCATCTACCCATCCATCTACTCAACCACCCAACTACCCACCCAACCACTGGTCCAACCACCCGCCCACCCATCCACCTGTCCATTCATTCATCCACCCATCTACCCATCCATCTACTCAACCACCCATCCACTCATCCAACCACCCGTCCATCCATCCAACCATCCATCCATTCATCCACCCATCCAACTACCAGCCCATCCACCTACCCACCCACCCACCTATCTATTCACATAACAATATCTACCAGGAGCTAAACTCTAAGTCAGGTGCTCAAGGCACTCACTGTCTGGGAGAGCAGACAGTCCTGGAACCCTACTTGCCATCTAGGGTGCTGGGTGCTAAAGAAAATATCCCTGAGCTATGCTGGGGCACAAGGAAGACAATGGCAAACTGCCCCTGTGGTATCTGGTCTCCTGCCCTGTTGAGTAAGGTCACTCCAGTTCTTCCCTTGGGCCATGCAGACCAAGGGTCACTTGGAAGTGGTCTGTGTGCTGGACAGGCCCCAGCATTTCCCGAGGAGGTGTCAAGGCTTCAAGACATTTCTGTAGATTATTCAAATCCATTTGCTATATCTAGATCATGCCATGCCCTAATTAATGGAGACCAAGATTGTTCTATGTTTGCAATTTTCTGAAATGGGCCAGCGCTTTAAACTCCAACTGCTTCTGGCTCGAATGTTCTCTCCCTCCCTACAGCTGCCCCCAGATGCCCTGGCTTCCACTCACGGTAGAAGTCTCGCTATACAGAAAGAAAATAAGAACCTGCTTTCAGCTTTTCTGAACTCCAAGACTCACTAACCATGGGGCATTTTATAATTGATTTGCCTTGATAAAATTCGTAGGTGACTAATACACCCAAGAATTCCCAAACTGCTCCTGCTACAAGTTCCAACGTTACCCATAAGCGTGCTACCTGCATCGGACGTCAGCATGGAGAGGGTGGATCGGAGGCAGGAGCCATGGCCACAGGAATATACTGGCAGAGCCGGGGCTGAACTGGAGCTGAGCCTTTCCTTCATTCCTTGGGTTCGATAACAGGGTTTGCTTTAACTCTTCAGCCAGGGATCTGTATATCCTAAAGACAGTATGTAAAATATTTATTAAGAAGAATATCTATTTTTAACTAAGGATGATTTCAGTTCTATTATTCATGCCGCCTCAGAGGGCAGGCTTCATGCTTGTCTGCTCGCCGGAGATGTGAAACAGCAGAGGCAGGTCTGAAATCAGAGACCAGGGCGTGGGGGAGGGCGGCGGGGGATTCCAGGCAGGAGATGGGGCAGGGTGGCTACAGATTTTTGCCCACCTGATTCCAACCAAAACCCTGTTCGGGTCACTCTGTCTTTGAGATGTGGTGACCGCTTCGACCTCATTTTAAAAACAAAGTCATCTGTGCCCCCTGCCAACACTTTCCAGAGAAACAGGCCTCATCATGTAGGAATCATCCGAACAAGGCCCCTTTCAGCCTGTGAGCCTGGGATAAACCATCCCATTAAAGATAGGCACCTGCTTCCCGGCAGGCCCCACGCTGACAAGGTTTCAAAAAAAACAAGCTGGTACCTGTCAGAACCCAAAGAGTACACACTCAGCTACCCACTGAGGCGAGAGACGGGGCGGGTGTCTGGTGAAGGCACCAGAGCAATGACCTGCTGAGGGACAAGGTTCTGAAACTCTCTGCTCCCCTGAGATCCCTAGGCTCAAAGCGGCAGAACATCTGGTCACCGGGAGCAGAATGCTGCCCACACACTGAGCAGAGATGATGACCAAGAGCGCTGGGGGCAGGTGGACCGAGGCTGAGTCCTGGGCCACCTGGACTAGCCCTGGGATCTGGGGCCTGTCCCTTAACCTTTCTAGGTCTCCTGTGTTCTCAATTCTAAATGGGGAATGCAATAACATGTACCTCCCGGGCTGTCACTGGTCATAGAAGACGCTGTCAGGATGTCCAGTCCCACTGTCCTGCAGATAAGGAGGGGAGGGAGGGGATAGACATTCCCATGTGGCACCAGGCCTTGTGCTTGACACACATTATTTCATTTGGTCCCCTCTCAAGGCCCTGAATGCTGCATTGTTGCCACCTTGCAGGTGAGAGCTCAATTCCTAGAGAATCCTATTTTCTCCCACTGTGTCCTCCTCTAGGACAGAGCCTTGGGGAGGGGCGTCCCTAAGGGGGTCAACAGCCACATAGGCTTTAACTCTCCCAAGAAGCTGCTGCCCAGGTGTACAGGGTCTCAGGGTGCCCCTTCTTATTCCCAGAGTGGGCTGAGGGAGGGACCCCCCACACACACACAGTCCATCTTTGAGAAACATATGCTGTGCTGGCACTGGTGCCCAGACACTAGCTCCTTCTGTGCCGGTCTGACCTTGCCGGGTGGACTCAGAGCAGCTGATGCGGTTGGGAGGGAAGGAGACACACGCCTGGAGGTTAAAGAACCATCAGGGGTGCACACTCAGGGACGGAGGAAGGCGGGGACCAGGACATGTAGGTCAACGCCAGAGGGCCCCGTGTAAACCCAATTACTCCATGCTGGTGCCACGGAAGCGGAGCATCCTCAGGCCTCGGGGAAGGTGGCAGAGTCAGAGTGGCTCTGGCCGAGGCCAGCTCTGCTCACCCTGGCCTGCACCCCAGCTCTGGGGCTCAGATCCCTGGACAGGCCAGCCATGGCCACCCAGGACCCCCTGACTCCACAGTGGAAAGCAGGAGGGGGCAGGAGGGCATAGAGCGACCCTTTTTAGCCAAGGGGAAGGAAAGGGGAGACACTTGTCTTGCCCTCTTTGATCTGCCCTCTTCTGTTCTTGCTCTTGGGGGGACCCACAGCTTGAAAGAATCCACAGATGCAGGGGTTGTCACCCCATCAGTCCACACTTCTGTCTGGAACTTGGGGCCAGCCTCCAATTCCTCCTAGATCGCCAGCATCCTGGGATGGCTCCAGACATCCTAAATGAGGTCCTCCTCCTCACTGGCTCCTCACCCAGTTTCCCGTTCTGTTTCTCCGTTGGCCTTCCAGCCTCCACACCTTTTATCTTTGCAGTGACTCTTCCAGCCCACAGATCTCACCTGTGCCTTGCTGCTCCCAGGTTCAGCGGCTACCCACCCCTTCCTGAAAACACCCAAGGAACAGGACTCTGTCTTGGAACCATGTGGGCGCAGTTGAGGGCCTCGATAAATATCTGTACAGTTTCAGTTGTTTATCATGGCATGTATTTTTCGGTTTCAAAAATAGTAGTATCAAGTATACAAGCAATAAAAGAAAATGTGCCTGTAGCAATTTTTAAAGGAAGGCAGACAGAGACCTGGGGCTTGGTGGGAAGCATTCGGAGAAGTGGCCTGAGGGCCCTCTGAGCCTCTCAGATTCGAGCCTGGGGGTCTAATTAATCTGGCAGATGCCAGGCCTCCAGGTGTCCCTCGTAGCCCCTGCTGCTATTAACTCCGGCTGTGGCCAGCTTGTCCCAGCCTCCCCACGGTGGGGCAGCAGGTCTCCCTCCTGGCAGGAAGTTAAACCCCATGGGGAGCTTTGCCACCAGGCCCATGTTTGGTTCCCTTCTTTGACCTAAGGTGAGGTCAGACTCCTGGGTAGGGGTAGGTGTTCACCTTGGCTGGGTAGGAGACAGAGACCTCACAGGTACGTGGGGTACCTGCTAAGCTCTGAGCTCCGCATGAACAGGTCTCACCCTTGAGTGCCCGCATGGGACAATCTAGGGGTGACAGCCCCAGGGCCTGTGCTGGCAGCTCTGAGTCCAGCTCACAGGAGTAGAGACAATCACTGTCTTTACTCACTGGAGACCAAAAATTAGTGCAACCTGTCCAGTGGTGCAGCCAGTGCACAGCAATTGGACTTGAACCAAGTTTGGCCTGGTTTCCAAGCCTGTACTGCAGCCACTAGGGCTTGTCGCCTTTCCCGGGCTCTGGGTTCGAGGCTTTACATTCTGCCACGTGCTCTGCATCCAGGTGAGGTTGAGGAAGAAGAGCATGGAGGGGAGCACTCAGGTGTCACCTCTCACCCGTCCTGTCATGGCCACTGTGCTCCATCCCAGAGGTGGGTAGCCCCACACCTCTACATGGCACCCAGGTTGGGGGCACATTGCCTGGGTCACATCCCCATACACTCTGAAGCCCAGAGAATAAGACAAACCTGACCCAGAAACACTCCTGAGGTTTCTATCCCCTCCCCCTGCTCTTTGGCGAGGGCTGCCCTGCAGCATGCCAGGGTGCTTGGGGTAGAAGCCACAAGAAGTCTCCTAATGGCCAAGTGATTGCCTTTATTTATGTCCCTCTGCTGAGAGGCTTGAAGCTTCACGGCAGCAAAACACTTTAGAAACAATAAAGAGAAGCCGGGATCCCCACCACAGGCATCCAGGAGGCTGAAGACTCCGAGACCTGTGACTGGTGCTCAGCTCTGTGGCCTCCAGGAGTGTGGGCCGAGAGGGTAGGGGGCTCCTAAAGATTGAGGAGTGGGCTGTAGGGCCGAGGCCTGAGCAGATGACAAGGAGGAGACAGAGCCCGACCCTGTGCACACCACAGCTGGTGAGTATGGCTCTGCTACAAGAGACTGGGATGCTGTTGAGTGCAGACACGGTAACGCTTTGTGTAATTCTATTCCCACAGCCCCTGGCAACCCGAAGTATTGTTAGTGCCATATTTCGCATGTGGTCACCAGCGTTCAGAGAGGTTAATGTGCGTAAGGACTCAGCCAGCAGAAGGTTGGTGCAGCCAGGGTCCAACCCAGGCTAGGTTGGGGGAAAGCTATGCCCTTAACCACTGCGCTCCCAGCCTTAAAGTGGGAGAGTCCCTGTGATGCTCCCCCAATACACACACACACACACACACACACACACACACACACACACACACACAGGCACACACACAGGCGCACTCATACAACCACATCCTCTTTCTACACATACACACACAGACACACTCGCACAACCACACAGAGGCACACTCACAAAACCACATTCTCTTTCCACACACATACACACAACTACATTCTCTTTCTACACACACATATATACATACATAACCATATCCTCTTCCTACACACACAAATACAACACCACCTCTTTCTACACACACATGCACACACACAGGTACACTCACACAACCACATCCTCTTTCTACACACAAAAATACAACACCACCTCTTTCTACACACACATGCACACACACACACACACACACACACACACACACATCATCTCTTACTCCAGTGTCCTACATTTGCTTCCAATACTCAGCACCTTAAGTGACCTCCCAGCTGCCTGCAGGTCCACCTTCCAGTGATGTGTTCATTGATAACAGCTTAAAGAGCTTCCTCTACCAGCTCAGGCTGTCAGTTGCAGAAAGAAAAACCCAACTGCAGTTAACATAAGCAGAAGAGGACTTTGTTGGAAAGGTACTGGTTATCTCAGAGATGAAACAGAAGCCAGGAGAACCAAGCTTGGGCAGGACTTCCCAGGCTCAGGGAAGAGAAGTTTAGCCCATGCCCCTGAGGGCAGTGCACCAGTCAGGTGGACAGAATCCAGACAGCACAGGTTATGCTGCAGTAACAAATAGCCCCGAGACAACACCTGCCACAAACCACAGGTGTCTTTTCTGGTTTCTTCCCACAATAAATTTATCTTGGGTCAGCAGGAGGCCTCCTTTCATCTGATCACTGAGGGATCCAGTTACTGTGTCTATGGAATGGAACTCCCTAAAAACTTTTAAACACACTGAAGAGCTTCTGGGTTTGTGAACACATTGAGGTGCCAAAGAGGGCATGACAGCTTGTTACCCTCTCCCCCATATCCTGTCCTAAGCACCTCTTCCATCTGGTTGTTCCTGAGTTGTATACTTTGTAATAAACCAGCAATCCTAAGTAAAGCACTTTCCTAAGTTCTATGAGTCATTCTAGCAAATTACTGAACCTCAGGAAGGGGTTGCAAGAAATTCCTGATTTATAGCCAGTCAATCAGAAGTACCAGTGACAACCTTGGACTTGTAACTGGTATCTGAAGCAGGGGACAGTCTTGTGGGACTGTGGGACCTGTGCTAACTCCAGATAGTGTCAGAATTGAATTGAATTGTAGGACACTCAGCTGATGTCTGGAAAGTTGGCAGACTGGTTGGTGTAAGGGGGAAAAGAACCCCACACATTTGGTGTCAGAAGTGTGAATAAACCTAGTTCAGAAGGGTGATGACTCTCCTTTGGCACATTCATCACAGCTCACCTATTTCAGAGAGCTTTCCAAATGACCTGGAAATGAATGGACCACAGTAATGCCGGGGAGGGAGAGCTTGGTTTCAGCAACCAACAGGCTTGGGTTGGAGGGTGCTGCTCTCCCACCAAGGATGCCGGGATTCTGGACAGTCTCTGAACCCTTCTGTGTAGCTTCAGTTTCTGTATTTGTTAGAAAGGGGGAAGGGGCATATTCTCCAGCAATTCCACTTCTGGGTATATACCTAAAAGAAGTGAAGAGGTATTCATACACCTATGTTCATGGCAGCATTATTCATAGTAGTCTAAAAGTAGACTACTAAATAAAGACAAATACTGTATGATTCCACTTATATGAGGTTCTTTGGACACTGGCTTCACTGAGACAGAAAGTAGAGCAGAGGTTGCCAGAGTTGGAGAGAAGAAGAATGGGAAGTGAGTATTTAGTGGGGACAAAGTTTCTAACTTTGTAAGATGAAAAGTGTTCTAAAGATGGATGGTGGTGATAGTGGAATGATCATGTGAATGGACTTACTACCTCTGAACTACCTCTGAACTGTACATTTGAAAATAATTAACATGGGTTGGATACAGTGACTCATGCCTGTAATCCCAGCACTTTGGGAGACCAAGGAGGGAGGATCACTTGAGCCCAGGAACCCAAGACTGTCTTGGGCAACAGAGTGAGACCTTAACTCTACAAAAAATATAAAAATTAGTCAGGTGTGATGATGTGCATCTGTAGTCCCAGCTACTCGGGAGGCTGAGGCAGAAGGATTGCCCAAGCCCAGGAACTGGGGCTGTGGGTGGCATTCAGGATACTTCAGACGTGTGCCTTGAGGTGAGCAGTGCCCAAGTCCATGTGCTGGGCCCTGGCTGTGTGATGCATGATGTGTGATATGTGTGCAGGTTGAAGCTGTAGTGAGCTGTGATTGTGCCACTGTACTCCAGCCTCAGTGACAAAGTGATACCCTGTCTCAAAAAAAAGGTAACATGGTATATTTTGTGTTTTATATATTTTACCACAGTTTAACAATGTCTTTCATTTAAATTTTTCTTTTTTTGGATTGGCGTCTCACTCTGTCGCCCAGGCTGGAGTGCAGTGGCACACTCAAGGTCATCCCAGGGTAGACCTGCTGGGTTCCCGCAATCCTTTTGTCTCAGTCTTAAAAGTAGCCAGAACTACAGGCATGTGCTACCATACCTGACTAATTTTTTATTTTATTGTAGAGATGAGGTCTCGCCAAGTTGCCCGGGCTGGTCTTGAATCCAGGTGATCCACTCACCTCAACCTCCAAAAGTGCTGGGATTACAGGCTGAGCCACTGTGCCAGGCCTCATTTAAATTTTTAAAAGGGAGGTACCTGTTGTGCTAAGGTCTACCCTGTGATATTGTTCAAAGACCCACTTTCCTTCCTTCTCCTTGGTTTGGCATCGAAGAGCCCTCTAACTCCAGGACCACCACCAGCGTATCCCCTCCTTCACTCCTTTGTGTTATTACCAGTATCTGAGTGTCTTGAGAGAGGACAAAAATAACAATCATAATCAGCATTTACAGATTTGGAATGCTTTCAAAGTCCAGCACCTTTCAAAGAGCTTTGTGGGGCTTGTCTAATGTAACATTTGCCACGGCCCAGAGAAGTGAAGTCATCCTTCTAAGGTCACACAGTGGCTGAGCCGTGGAGCTAGCTCCAACCCAGGAGAGATATAGAGGATGTGCCTCTCACTACCACACTCCCCTGACCACCTTCTCACCCTTCTCACCATCCTGTCATGCCTAGAGGTTGCTCAAAGCTGATGCCCAAGCAGTCTGCAAGCAGGCTATGAAACCAGCAGCATCCATGGCCTAGGTCTGCTGTTTCCTGCAAGGCCATGTCATCTCCATTACCAAGCATGCACTTTCTGAAATGCATGTCGGGACCCACCTGAAAGAAACTCAGTCCTTTTTATTTCCTGGGTGATGATATCCGCCACACTTTTCTGTCTGGAAGGATCCACGGATCCCAGCACACCCTCTTCCCTGAAGAGCCCCAGCATCCAGCCCTGTGAGATCTTGAGTGTCATCTGAGTTCACACAGATTCTCCAAAACGGCCAACAAGGGCACCATTTTCCTTGTTCTGTGTCTCCAGGAATGGAGGAAGGCAGCTCGAGTGGTGGGAAGGGCCCACGAGGGGTCAGGAGACCCTGGCGCAGGGCTGACTGACCCATCCCCTCTGGGTCTCCAGGTGTCCTCACAGATCCGAGCCCAGCTCTCACAGCTAGCATGTGGACTGACCCTTCTAGGGGTTTTAGGGGCAATTCTATCCACAGGCTGGGACTTTGGGTGGCATTCAGGATACTTCGGACACATACCCTGAGGTGAGCAATGTCCAAGTCTGTGTGCTGGGGCCTGGCTGTGTAACTCATGATGTGTGATATGTGTGCAGGTGCCAGATGAGAGCCCATGTGTGGGGAGGGGAGGGCAGAGTACCCACATGATCACCTCACTGCTGTGGGTGCCCCCAGGGTGAGCTGTAAATGCTACAGCAGCAAATCAATTTCACAAAGCAATTTGTCCCCTCTCCAGCTGGTCCCAGGAGGCTTAGCTTAATCACTCTGGGACAATGTCAGAAGACAGGGAAGGATGCACAAATCCCTGCCTTGGCCTTCAGCATGGAAACAATGGGACTTGCTGGAGCAGGCAGGAGTGAAGAGTCCCCAGGGCAAAACCAGGCAGCATCCGGAAGTTGCCAAGTATCTCCCCTCTTCTGGGTTCGCTCTCTCCTCACCTTCATAGCTCCCCGCCCCCCAGAACCTGAGCTCTCCTGTGGCCCCTCCACCCGCTCTGGAAACAGGAACAACACCCTCCCCCCATAGAGGTCTCAGTCTAGAAACCATAGGGCTCCCATTTGGTAACAAATCCTAGGGAGAATCCGTAAGCCACAGCGATGACCAATGACACCTTAAATCGTCTCTGGGAGGGAGTCAGGTCTAGACAAAGAAAACAACCGTGGCCTTTCAGGATGGTCTGCTACTAAGGTCACCAGGGTTGCCTGTCCCACGATCACACGTGGGTGAGGGTGGTCACTGGCTACACTAACACAAGGCTGGGAAAGGACCTGGTCTTTTGCTCACACTCTCCTAGGAGTGACCTGTGCTCAGTGAGGGCAAGTAGCTTCCTCAAGGCCACGCAGTCAGGAGTGCAGGGGCAAGACTGCAATCCTGGTCTTGACCACTGTGTTCATTGGTTTTGGAGGGGAACAGGAGACAGGGTCTCCAGAGCCCACCTCTCCCACTGTCATCTGGCCCTCCTCCAGTGTCTAAGTTCCCAAGAGAACCCTTTCCGAGGAGAGGACTACAGAAGGGGAAAACCGTAGGCTTTAGAGGAACCTTTCTATCAATGGTCTAATCACCCTTCCTCCGCCTCAGGAGAGGTGGGCCCACAAAGTCAGTGGCCCAACCAATGGGAGACCAGCCGATTCTCCAGCAGGGGAAGGCCCACCCTCCCCTGGGGCGTGGGATTCCCTCTTCTCCAGAATGCTCACATCCCCCGCCCCAGCTTGTCCCCACCTGCCATCCTTTTAAAGAGAGCGCTGCAGATTTAAACCGCAAATTAAATTTTTAATGAAACCACACAACAGTAGCGCCCAATGCAATGCAATATTGATGAGATCACAGTGTCCGGCGGCAGGCGCTCACCCCGGAAAGCTTTTTAGGATGTTATGCAATATGGGACCAAATTAATTATTTGCAACAAAGGACTCTGAGTCTCTGTAGTGCTGCCGGGGCCCAGTGAGTGTAAATCCGGCACTTTTCATTTCAGCCAGCTATGAATGGCAGTCGCCGGGAAGGAAGCGGTGACATCACAGACCCAAATACTACAAGTGCGAGACTGAGATAGAGGGACCGGGAACAGAGAGAGAGAGAGAGAGAGAGAGAGAATGTGTGTGCCTGTGAGACAGAGAGGGAGCGGGGAGGGGGACAGGAAGGGGAGAATAAGAGAGGGAGCAAGTTAGGGGAGAGAGGAGGGGGAGGGGAAGAGGAGAGAGGAGGGAGGAGGAAAAGGGAGAGGTAGCCAGGGAAGGGGGAGAGGGAGGGGAGGAGAGGGGAGAGAAGGAGGGAAGAGGGGAAGGGGAGAGGGGAGGGGGAGGAGGAAAGGGAGAGGGAGAGACCTCACCAGGGAGCACTTAGACCTATAAGCAGATACTGCAGCAAAATGCAGCAAATTTTTTCAAAGTCTGAAGCTCCCAGTTCCAGCCCCTCTCACCCAGCTCCCAGAGGCATCCCCTTACTCAGGGGCTCTGGCAAGGCTGGATGCCTCCAGCTGGGCATCCCTGTAGGACACTTCCCTGATGGGGATGACAGTCATGCACATCAGCTGGGCCCACGCAGGGGTGCAAGTTGTCTTGGGTTTGGCCATCAGAGGGTAAGCTTCCTGGTGGCCAGGTTTCTGACCTGCTGAGTTATTCCCCCAGCAGCACTTGGTTCCAGCTGTGCTGTGGACCCATCTACAGGATGCCCCACAACCTGCTTAGGACCAGGTAAGCGTGTTCCTGGACTAGGTAGCTCAGTCCCTAAGGCCAGCAGAGCTGGGTCTGCAGGAGGCTCCCTGGAAGCCACCCCTGGGTGATAGGTCACCCACGGGCAAAGCAGACTGGGGAGTGGGGTGAAGGGAAGAGCTGCAACCCCCCCCCCGCAGCCTGGCCAGGAACTATAGCCAGGGCAGCCACAGAGTGGGATGGGGATCCCCTCCCGGACCCCTGCCCCTCTGCCAGCACCCTGTGCTCTCGGGACACCCAGCCAGCCATAGCACTGAGCCCACAACTCCTCTGAATATCCCAATACCTTGCCATAGCTTGACTCTATCTCCTGAGCAGCAGGGAAAGTCCTTCTTTTACAGATAAAAAAATCGAGACTCAGCCAGGCTCAGTGGCTCAGCCTGTAATCCCGTACTTTTGGGAGGCTGAGGTGAGTGGATTGCCTGAGCCCGCGGGCTCGAGACCAGCCTGGGCAGCGAGACCTCATCTCTACAATAAATCAAAAAATCAGCCAGGTGTGGTAGCGCATGCCTGTAATTCCGGCTACTCGGAAGGCTGAGGTGGAAGGATCGCCAGAGCCCAGCAGGTTGAGGCTGCGGTGGCCGGGAGCGGCCACTGCACTCCAGTCTGGGCGACAGAGTGAGACTCCAACTCAAAAAAAAAAAAAATCGAGACTCTGGAGTACAAGTGACTGGTCTGAGGTTTGAAGACTGGAGAGAGTACAGTGGCCCTTGAGCCCCTGCCAGCCTCTACAGGCAACTTCTGTCAGCTGAGTTGTTCTTCACCTGAGGGACACATATGAGATGCCTGCAGGGGTTGAGAAAGGGCTACAACTTGTCAGGAATGCTTAGAATTGAACTAAGGAATAAGGAGACAGAGGAAAGACGCCAGCAGGGCTTGGTCAGAGGCTTGTGGAGGCAGGCGGGGCTGCTGGGTCTGTGAGAAATTATCCTGGGCAGCCGCTGAGGTCAGGGACTAATGTTGTCTTGTAATTCACACAAAATGAGATGTTGATGTGTAGATGGTGTTGTTTGAGTTCTCTGTCTAACTCCACCTTTGTACCTGGTAGTCATCCTACTCGGTTACCAGAGCAGCCTCCTAACTGGCCTCCCTGCCTCCTCCAGTCCCAACACTGGATCCAGTCTCTATCAAGTGGTCAGTGGCATCTTTCCAGGATAGTCATTCACTCCAAATCCCTCTGTGGCTCCTCAGGGCCCTAGTATAGTCTAAACTCTCCCATGTGGCCTACAAAGAAGGCTCTGCTGACCGCTACATCCATCCTTCTGTCTCTCTGCTCATCCCACCCTGTTGTTGCTACTCCCAACATCTCACCTGCCTCAGGGCCTTTGCAAATGCTGCTTTCCTCACTAAGGATACCTCATTGCCTGGACAATTCCCATTCCTGCTTCAGAGCTTGGCTTACATGTGGCTTCTATGGGGAGACTCTCCCTGATCTCCAGTCTGGGCTAGAGCCCTACCATATGCTCCCCAGACAGCTCTGCTTTAGCTGTGTTCCCCCAAAAGCAGAGCCTGAGGCTGGCAGGCGGTCCAGGGAATGGGTGAGGGATGGGGAAGTAAAGCAGGAGGGAAGAGAATGCAGGGGTGAGTGGAAGAGCCAGTCACTGCAGGGCAGGTGGAGCTCAGTCTTGTAGGACCTTCCCAGGAGGCTTATGAATCATCCCAGGATCATCCACCTGTGGGCCAGTGGATGGGGGAAAGAGGGAGAAACAGAGGGGATTGTCCATAGGTTCATTTTTTTTCTTTTATGAGTCTCATTCTGCTACTAGGCTGGAGTTCGGTGGTACCCTCACAGCCACCGCAGCCTTGAGCTATTGGGCTCAGGCGATTCTTCCTCCTCAGCCTTCCAAGTGACTGGGACTACAGATGTGCACTACCATACCTGGCTAATGTTGTGATTTATTGTAGAGAGAAGGTCTTGCCAAGTTTCCCAGGTTGGTTGGTCTAGAACCCCTGGGCTCAGGCAATTCTTTTACCTCGGCTACCCAAAGTGCTAGGATTACAGACATGAGCCATTGTGCCTGGCCTTTTTCTTCTTTCTTTCTTTCTTTCTTTCTTTCTTTCTTTCTTTCTTTCTTTCTTTCTTTCTTTCTGTCTTTCTTTCTTTCTGTCTTTCTTGGAGTTGGGGTCTCATTCTGTCTCCCAGGTTGGAGTAACCTGAGCTCAGATGATCCTTCCACTTCGGCGTCCCGAATAGCTGAGACTATAGGCACGTGCCACCACACCCAACTAATTTTTAAAAAAATTTTATAGAGATGAGTTCTTGTTATGTCACCTAGGCTGATCTCGAAGTCCTGGGCTCAAGCAATCCTCTCATCTTGGGCTCCCAAAGTGCTAGAATTATACTGTGCTTTTTTTTTTTTAAATTTAGTCAAGGTCTTGCTCTGTCATCCAGGCTGGAGTGCAGTGGCTGCAGCTCACTACAGTCTCCACCTCCTGAGCTTAGATCGTGATCCTCCCACTTCAGCTTCCTGAGTGGCTGGGACTATGGGCTCACTACACTTGGCTAATGTTTTTCATTTTTAGTAGATACAAGGTCTCACTATGTTTCCCAGGCTGGTCTTGAACTCCTGGGTTCAAAAGGAGCTATAGAAAGAGGTGAGGCCAAGAGGTGTCAGGTGAACTCCCTGTCATAGACCCTCAAACTTTACAATCATCCCTTACTTAGGTCAATTTCCTCCTGCACAAGGACCAGATGGGTTCTCTCTTTACTACCCTGGTATACCCAGCACCATCCCAGTGTAGGGTGGATAGCACTTACTGAGTGGGTAGCACCCAGTGACTATCCACTGCATCAATGAATAGAATGGACTGAGGGCTCAAGTCTCACTCACCCTCGTGGGGGGAGCACCGAGGGGTCAGCCAGCACAGTACCTGCCTCACACAGCTGGCAGGGTCCTTCCTGGGAGATCAGCAGGGGGCCGGCCCTTCTCAGAGCCTGGGGAGGGTCAATACCAAGGCCAAGCTATAAGCTAAGACTGACTCCAGGGACCCAGTCTTAGCTGGGGAAGGGGAGGGGGAGGGGAAGGGTGGGGCCTTGGTATTGACCCTCCCCAGGCTCTGAGAAGGGCCGGCCCCCTGCCCCCAGTTTGCCACAGTTCCCTACTGCAGAATGCATGCATAGGGCTGTTCCCACACAGAGTAGAAAATGGAACCTAAATGAAAAGCTTCCCAGAGAGGGAGCTTTGTGACATTTCAAAAGGAGGGCATTATTCCTTCGTTCTTTTGTTTTCTTCTCAGCCACCTGAGCAGCTTAAGATTTCAGGATTTCCTTTCCTTGCTCGCTCTCTCTCACACACACACCAGGGAAAAAGGGACACACCCACAGGGCCTGAGAGGTCTGGATACTGAGGTGGGAGCTCAGTATCAGCAGAAAGATGGAGCTCTCTGCTTCCCACAAGGCACACCAGCTTCCCGGCTACCTCTGTGACCCTCCCCGGACTGGCCCAGCCCTGCCAACAACACAACAGAATCATGTAATAACAATAATAGTAGTAACAGCCATTGAGTGTGTGGTCACTGCTGCCGGACACTCGGCTGAGGACCTCCCCTGGACCATCTGGTGTGACCCTAATATCCCACCCGGAGTCTCACAGCTGGTGGAGTCAATGCTGAGATCCCAGATCTCACAGGTCCAGCCTCTTTCTCTCCCAGTGTGTCTCACTCCATACCACAGGTGCCCACTGAATCACTGTGACATTGTTACTCAGGGTGGACAGCTGCCTCAGGAACTCGGAGTCTCTGAAAAGCACCACAAAATCCTGCCCCAGTAAACCACAGGTCATTCAATGTCCATGCTTTGGACCCAGCCAGAAACAATCTTAGAGGAAGTTAAATATAGTTACAGGTAGTGGATGCCAACATTTTAAAGAAAAGTTCATGAAAGAGAAACTTAAAACCAAGAAAATCCTGTTCATCAACTTTAAAACAAATTAGAAGGAAATGTCTTTATGTCTCCATCATCTGAGAGTTCCAGGCATGTAGTAAGGCTGTGAGAATGTTCACTCCATGAATGAGTGAATGAATGAATGAATGAATGAATGAATGAAAATTCAGAAGGCCAGGTCTTGCAGTTCTGGAATTATTTGTGCTACTTAGACCAAGGCACTCAAATACAATGAGCCTTGATTGCCTCATCTGTAGAATGGGCAAAATCAAACATAAGAATGTCACCTCTGCACCTCTCTCATAAATGTATTAAACAATCAGGTGAGGTGATCTATGAAAATGCCTTTTCCATTATGCCTGATTCTGACATGTGTCATTCATCCTCTGAGAGCGGGTTTCAGCCCCAGGCATCTGGCACTCTGCAGTCTGTGTTGACCCAGCTGTCTCAATGGCCGCTGTCTCCAGAGGAGGAGGCACTGGAGCTGCCTGTCCCTGTCAGAAGGCGACCATGCTCTCCCCTCCCAGGCATGAGTGATGGCGTCCATGCGCAGACCTTGTAATAACTGTAATGCCTTGCCAGTACATACCATTTTTATTCCGAAGCACTTTTATGCCTCAACTCATTTTATATTTCATATGCCCTCTCCTGGCGTTTGGCAGATGGTAAAATTGATGTGCAAGGACACAGCAGGCCGGCAGGCCCCCGGCACCCACCGCACCAACCAGATGCCATTCGCTGGGAGGAACGTCCTGTCTTGGGAACCAAATCAATGCAAACTGGGATGCTCGGGGTGGGGCCCCAAGGCCATTCTAGACCTGCTTTTGCATTTATAAGCTCAGTGTCGGGAGGGCAGGGAACATGAGTGACTGAAAGCATTTTGAAGTCTAGAAAGCTCTGTACTCTGCTGGAGAGTACTAGTATCCGTTGGCATCGGCATTATTGGTGTTGAATGCAGAGATCAGAGATCCTGAAACAATGGCTCCTTGAATATTGGATCCCAGGGCGCTCTTTGCAGTTTTCTTCTGTTTGTTATATACACCATCTCCCTGCTGGCTTGACTGTGAGTCCACTGCCCCTAAACATGCTCCCAGGGCTCTGTCCTCGGTATTAACTCCCTCTGGACTCTCAGCTCAGGACCAGCCTCCTTATGGTACAGTCTTGCAAGGTACTAAGTACTGGGCTCCGGGACGAGTTCTTGGACTTTGCCATACTGGCCTTCTCCTGGATGTCGACAGTCACTTCAAACTCCATGCATCCGAGTGTGAATTCATGGACTCCTCCTTCCCTCCAAGTCTTCTCCAGCTCTGCGGGCATCACCACCACCCCTTGCCCCAAATGGAATGGAGTCAGGGATCTTCCCAGGTTCACTCCCCATACCCAAGCCATGAGCAAGCCTTCCCGTGGAATTTTCTAAATGCCCTTAAGTCCAGCCCCTCTCCTCCCTTGCTCCCATGACATCACCTGCTGGTCCTCTTCTGCAAGCCGTGTCTCCCCTCAAGTCTGCCCTCCAAGGGCTCCCAGACAGAGCGTCCCATGCACAGGACTACAGCTGCTCCCCCTGGGGGGTCCTTGCCTTCAGGCTGTGGTCCTGGTTCTCACCCTGGCTTACAAGCCCCCTGCAGCCCACCTCACTCATGACTTGCCCTCACCTCCTAGGGCTCCTTTCTGCCTTTCACTCTTGGCAGGACCAGATACATCCCTTCCTTCCATGGCTGCCCTTCCTCACTCCTGGCATTGCTCATGCTAACCGCCCCCACTCTTCAAGACCCCTCTCTGCTATCCTTTCCCATACCTGCCTGCTGGACTCCAACCCACCTGTCCCCATGGCCCTCATGTATGGTGCCCAGGGTGTGTATGTCCCCATCTAGCCTGCTGGATGAGTGCAGGGATGGAGGACAGTGTTTTATTCATACTTACCCCAGCACCTGGTCTGCCCCTCAGTAGAAACTCTGAAAATATTTGCTGAACTAAAGCAACTATTATTAATATTTACACTATACTAAATGCCCAAGATCTACCTGGTGCCCTGAAACCCCAGCTTGGAGAAAAGTAAGACAAGCCTTCCCCGAGGCAAGAAGGTCTGTTTTCCCCTGTAAACTACTATTTACTGGGGCCAGAGAATCATCAGTTCAAGAGCACCCATTCCCCACCCCTGACCCCAGTGCTGGGCTCGGCTCCAGAGAAGGACAGGGTGGGGTGGGAGAGAGACCACCTAGGTCTCTGTCCCTAGCCAGACTGGGCCAGTGGCTGCCCTGACTGGCTCAGAGGATGGCAGGGATCAGAAGAAGGTGGCCCTTGCTGCAGGGAAATCCCTGGCAGAAGCAGAGAATCTGGAGGCGGAGTGGAGGAGCCCAGCTGTCTGACATGAATGGCCCACTGCCCATGACTGGTTAGTTCCCGCTGCAGCTGCCGAAGTTCTCGTTGTATTTGCACAGAGGGTTCGAATGTGTAAATGGTGCTGTGAGTCAGGGCTGGCTTCTCTTCCAAGGGTGGCAGGTGAGAGGCTCCAGAGCCTGGGGGCCACAGACCTGGCCTGATCTGCCCGCACACTGCGGGGTGGACTGGGGCACAGGCCCCCTTGGGCTTCCTCTCTTTGAGTTCCCTTGCCCTTGCCCAGTGAGGTCTCCAGGAGTCCTGGGAGGAAGTTAGCCTTGAAGTGTGAAGGCCAGGACTTGACCCATTCTGTCTCCATTGGACGTCTCTGCAGCCGTGGGCTTCTCTGGGCTTTCCCAGTTTCCTCTCCTGGGAGTGAGGACAAAAACCCAGTCATGCCTTAGAAAGGCAGATGAACGAATGGAACAGGACTTTGAAAAGGGACAATTGCTGGTGTATAAGCTACAGCTATGACTGCAGGGGTCTCGTGAAGAGGGCAAGAGGGAGGGATTGGTGGGACACGTCCCTCAGCAGAGCCAGGGAGCAGGGATCTGTCCCTGATCATGCAGAGCTGGTGGGTGGGTGGGGCATGTCAGGACAGTGACTGCTAGGCACAGGTGGGCTGAGGCTGACTCAGAGGCCCTGTGGAGCTTGCTGCTGTCAGAGCAGCCCACGCCCACCTGTGGGCCCAGGGTGCCTCACATGGCCTGGCTGTGTCCTGAGAGACTGGCTGCCAGAGGTCCCTGTGGATTCTCCCCCGGTGGCGGTCAGAAGCATCCTCCTCTGCTCAGGGACAACCTGTGGACGCTGCCTACCCCCACTTTGTGTAAGGTATGTAACCACAGAGAAAAGTGCACCAATTGCATCCGGACAACCTGGTGAACTGCCACAAGGTGACTAAACCCACGAAATCAACCCTCAGGTAGAGAAACAGGACTTGGCTGGCATTCAGGGAGCTGCTGAAAACAGAATAGACACTCAGACAACTTTGAAACATCCTAGGGAAAGTCCCCCCGACACCAGACACTGACTGCACTGTGGATTGTTGCTCCATCCCAGATGCCAACACACCTAAGCAGGCCCACTGCCTGTCCTCCAGAGGAACATGTGCCTGAGCGTGGCTGAAGGACACTGTCCCAGAGCTGTGATCGGGAAGACTCCTGCTTCTTTTCTTGGAGTGTGGGGAGGCGAAGAACTTTCCCACTTCTTCCTTGCCCTCCCCTCCCAGCCTCACCCCTGCAGCGGTAGCTATTCCATAAGGCAGGGTGGAAGCTAATGCTGGAAGGGTTCAGAGGCAAGTGGGAGTGGGCAGCAGGTGCCTCTGTCCAGCAGGTCTCCCAGGTCCTCCCAGCCCCTCTTGGACCTCCCAGGGCCTCCCATGTCCCCATGGGCCTCCCAGGTCCTCCCAGATCCTCCCAGGCCCTCTCAGGTCTCCCATGTCCACCCATGCCCTCTCAGACCACCCAGTCTTCCCATGTCCTCATGGGCCTCCCAGGTCCTCCCAGTGCCCTCAAGGACCTTCCAGGTCCTCCCATACCCTCACAGGTCTCCCAGATCCTCCCAGCTTTCTCCCACCCATTGCTCATCCTAAGGGGAGATCTTTTCTACTCAGGCAGAGGTTCCAGGCTAGCTCATGTGTGGCCTTAGCCTGGAAGAAGAGAGGCCCAGGAGACCCTGCAGGATGAGCAAGGGACTTGAGAATAGCACCAAGCTCAGATACAGCTCCTGCATGAACTCCCACTGTGCACTGGGTAAAGACCCTCCATAGGCACTGAGGTCCTCATATTACTGCCCGACCTCTATGTCTAACCTTCCAATGCCTATCCACCTTTTCCATACGGGCCATCAGTCAGGGAATCTCCTGGCCACCTGCTCCCTTTGCCTTCCCTACACCTCCCCCTCCACAGTCTAACCTCTGCGGGCCCCTCCATGCCCTTGCACCAGTGCTGTGTTGAGCCGGCCAGTGCCCGCTGGTGGTTGCATTTTCAGGAATTTTGCAAGTCTGTGTATAAACACAGCCATCGTTACAATTGAAATGAAATAAACTCACATTAAATTATATTTAAAACAGGTCATAGATACCCCAAACCCATCACTTTCTAGTCATTTTATCACATTTGACCATTGTCTGTGCCTTTGAGGCTTATTCACTATCCTGTGAATATGCTAGGAGGACCACATAACAGTGTGACAAGTGTCTCCCAACTTCAGTGTGAGGTCCTGTCATCGGTGACGTCAAGTTTACCCCAGTGGAAATATTTACAGGACTTCCTCCCTCGCCCCTGCTAGTTCTAGGGTGTGGGACGCAGGCCACCGGGTGATCACCACACCATCCCCCTCTTCCCACCAGGTAGTCAGACACCCCTAGCCTCCTTGGCTCCCAGATAATACTTTCAGAACACTGAGGAGGCAGAGAGAACCCTAATCACGACCACGACAGAATCTCCGCTTGCCCTGTCCTGTGACAGCGGAACGCGGCAGGGCGGCCCTCCAACCGAGTCTGTGCGGTGCCCGCAGGCGAACCGCACAGCGCCTTCTGCCGGCGGGGCGC
>NW_007246040.1:128325-129626 GCF_000164805.1 Carlito syrichta
CGGGGCCGCGCGAGCCGGGTGGGTTTCGGCGCTTTGTAGGGGTCGATCCGGGCGCCAGGGGCAGGAAGCCTGCATATCCTCCGCGCAGAGCGAGGACAGCCGCCTGCGGGCCGCGGGGTCCCTCTGGCGCCAGGAAGCGGAGGCCGAAGAACGCGCGGGCTCTCAGGGAGGCTTGAAGGCTGAGAGGCCCAACGCAGGCGGCGGGGAGACCCGAGGGCTGCGGGCTGGGCGGAGGCCGCGGTTTCCCAAAAAGTTGTATCCATCCGGCTGTCTTTTCCTCCCACCCGCAGGGCGAGGTCCAGTCCCCGCACCTGGGACTCCGGGAGAGAGACCCACCCGCTCCCCCGGCTGGGCCCGTGGCTGCGGAAAGAGAGAATGGGTGAGGGTAGGAGGGGAATTGAGCTGCGGGGGGAGGGGGCTAAGGGAGAGGAATGGGGAGGTGTCGGCGGGGCCAGGACCCTAGCTCGACCTTGGAGTCTTGGCGCCTTAGTTTCCTTCTCTGCACAACCCGAGCTTGGACGAAGAGATTTCAGCTCTGACCGCGGAGGGGCTGGGCGGGGCAGCGGCTTGGGCCCTTGGGCCGGGGCGTCAGACGGGGGGCGTCAGACGGGAATCCGAGGTGTCGAGCCCGGAGGCGCCGCTGTCTAGAAAAAAGGCTCGAGTGTGTGGGTGTCAGGGTGGGTGTCTGTGAGCGAAGTGTCGATGTGCGGAGTTTCACAGGTGCGAGGCACCGCGTCCACCCCTGGGATCCCTCCCGTGGATTTCGGTTCGGGAAGTGAGTCCAGCTGGGCGCGTGGGGAACAGAATACCCAGCACGCACAGGCGAACACACCGGCAACTCCCCGACGCGCCTCCGCCAGGGGAAGGCGCTGGGGGCGCGGACGGCTTCTCCCGCGAGGCCCCTTTCCCAGCGCCGCTGGCTCCGTGCCTCCCCCGAGGCCGCAGCGAGCGTCCGGTCCCGGCGACGCCGTCTGCCCGGAATCGGACCGTCTGCGCTGGCAGGACAAGGCTCGATCCGTGGGGCGGCCGCCGAGAGGTCCTCCCCGCCCTGCCCGTGCGGGGTGGGGGCTGTCATTTCCCCCGGGCACTGCCAGGTTCACAAAGCCCGGGCGCAGGGGGAGGAGAAGGCGAGAGAGTTGGGAACCAGGTCGTGGGAAGCCCCGGACGCGGGGCGTGCCGTGGGTTTTCCACACCACACGGACATCTAGGAAACAGGAGCGGTCCAGGGACCGTCTCCTCGGACTCCGCGGTGCTGACCACCCGGCCCGGAGTGCTGGCGATTTGAATCCTTGGGGACCCGG
>NW_007246041.1:0-6285 GCF_000164805.1 Carlito syrichta
AAAAAAAAAAAAAAAAGAAAAGAAAAAGGAAAAAAATGTTAGAATTAAGAAAGTTTTAACTGAAAGATAAAGAGATATGCTAATTGATGTAAGCTATTACAACTACATTACTATCAGACAAAATAAATCTTAAAAAAAATTACAATGAAATAAATGTCACTACATAATGATGAAAGACCCAGAAGATTGAACAATTCTAAATTTGTATGCACTGAATAATGTAGCCTCAAAATATAAGCAAAAATTGACAAGAACCAAAGATACATGCCCACCAGAGGGAAGAATTTTTAACATGCTTTTAAAATTTAATAAGAAACTAAGAAAACAAAAAAGAGGGAGCACAATTAAGTTTATTCTAGTGGACATATAAAAATGTTTGGATATAGTTTTTGCAGACTACATGTTCTCCTCAAGCAGAAATAAAAAAATGTTTGAATACTGACCAAGTGCTAGGTCATAAAGTGGGCTTCAAAGATTGATATAGTATGGTCAATATTCTTTGACCATGATGCAGTTATAACAAAAAAATAATGAAACACATTCCAGTTGTGGAAATTAAAACACAAAAAAACTTCCAGAAGCATGGTTCTAAAGACTCTAAGACAAAAGTGTACCTGGTCTATTCTAGAAACAGCAAGAAGGCTAATGTGGCTGGAACCAAGTGAGCAAGAAAAAGAGAATTGGACATGAAGTTAGAGAGGTCGTTGGTGGCACAGGTGATATAAAGCCTCACAGGACTTTGTAAGGACACCGGATTGAGCCTTTGGAAGGTCTTGAGCACGGAAGATCTGATTTAGATGTGAGAGGCTCGCTCCCTGATGCACTAAGAAAAGAATGCAGTGGGCACGGGTGAAAGCAAGGAAATCAATTAGAAGCCTATTGCAGCAATCTGGCCTGGAGATGATGGTAGCTCTCACCAGGTGGTAGCAGTGGAAGTGGTGGAAAGGGTTGACTTGTGGATATGTTTTGAGAGTAGAAACAACAGAATTTCCAGACAGAATGAATATGAGGTCTGGTTGTGTTGAGCACAACTTTTTCTGGAGTTGCCATCCTCTGGCATGAGGAAGGCTGCTGGGGTAGCAGTCTTGATGAGGAAGATCAGAAGATCAGAAGTTGGAGATGTTATGCTTGTGATGTCTATTCAACATCCAGGAGACCTGCAAATTTCTAACTTCTGTGGCAGATCAGCACAGAATATTTTATTCAGCATTTTACTTATTTCAGAGGGAATTTATTCAGGTTTTCCATTCTGTCATAATACCAGAAATGAAGTGCTTTGATTTCTTTAATCTGCTCTCATATAATCCTCATTTTCTCTTATACTAACCATCATCCAAATCATTTCTGGTCTCCAACATCCATTTTAAGACATAAAGAACAAAACTGGAGTCAGTACTCCAATAAATTTCTGGGCTTTATCAAAAACAGCAAGAGGACTCCTAGAGTTTACAAAAATGATGTCTTTAGAACACTGACACTCTCTTTAAATAAATAATCCTAAACAAAGCAGTAAAAAGAGGGAGCACTTTACAGAGAGTCTCTTTACAAAGTAGAAGCATTATGAATGAGGTGCTTCGAGTTCAGCATGAAGATACGAAGTGTAATACTGGATTCTACTATGTTTCATCTCAGTCTTTAGGGTCTTGATTTAGATCTCAATACTCAGCCTTTGAAGAGGCCATAAACATGCAACTACATTAGGAAACAAACACATTAACCCTGTGGCACAGCCCTGTAGTCATTTCAACTTTATTAATTTGATTCTGAAGAATTATGGCTGAATCACATTAGGAAAAATTGGGAGGTTCTGAACTAATGGTGGATTCATCTGAACAACAGAAATGTTAAATACTTGCTTTCCCAGGCTACCTAGTAGCTGGTGATAATAACAAATCTGACATTTTGGTACTTAGAGATCCTGAGTAGTTTTATGGCATCTGCTGTCAAAACAATCCTAATTAATAAGGATAATTAATTATTAATTATGCTATTAGAAGCAAGTCTGACAATATTCTATTCAGCTTCATACTGAATATATAATTTTCATCCCTGCTTCTTAAAGCCATCTTTTTCTCCTTTTATTCATTAGAAATATAAATGTCAAAGTTCTAATTTCTAAGCATTTCTGAGATTCCTTTCTTACATACTTAAGAGGAGTGTACTATCATACTGAATACACAATAACAGTTCCTGTGTGGTGCTGACATATACAAATGATGTTGCATGGCAAAGCACCAGGGCCAATAACACAGATGGGGACAAGCATGTTGGAATTCTCATTTCCCTTATACAAAGACATTTGTTCTTATAACTGAAAATCTACAACATGACTGATGCCCCTATTTAATAACCAAAAGGTTTTAGAGATAAGAAAAGTAAGGCTAAGGGACAACTTAATAACTATCTCCAAAATGAAGGAATATTTTTGAGAAAATGACAGAAGAATCATATCTAGTAAGGGCATACTGGCAGAATATGCAACCCTTCTTTTACACTATAGCACACTGCCTTCAGTTAGGACTTGAATATGGAAGAGAGCTTCTTCAAGGATATTTGGATTGTATTTTGTTACTCAGATGAGAAAACTGAGATGTAAAGTGTTAACAGGACTTGTCCAAGACTGTGAATCAGACCAGTACAGGGACTAGAATCCTAGTCTCCTCACTCTCAGACTGCATCCCAGACTCACTCCCAGTAAACTGCATCTAAGGGAGTGCTCAGAAATGTCCCAAATAAATTTCATCTGGATTGACACTAATTTAAGGCAAACGTGCTATAAAGTGGCACTTTAGTGTCCCCTGGGGATCTTATCAAAATGCAGATTCAGATTCAGCCAGTCTGAGACAGGGCCTGAGATTTTGCATTTCCATCAAGATCCCAGATGATTTTGAGGCTGCGGGCCCACAGACTACAATTTGAGTAGCAAAGCTGTAGAGCACTCAGATCTGAGCAAAGTGGAAATAGGACTGTAATGCATCCTTGTATATCTAAAAAGGTAGAAAGCAAATGGCAGAAGGGTAGCATGGCATGGTGTGACTAAATGAGCTGTTACAATATACTAGTTCAGATGTCCACTGGCTATTTCAGTACCCATTCACATTCCTTCTCCCAAGCCTGCTTCTATTATGCAGCCTGGAAATGTTAAATACTTGCTTTCCCAGGCTACCTAGTAGCTGACAGTACCCATGTGACTCAACTCTGCCCAATAAGACTAAAGCAGATGCCTGCTGAAATCTTCTAGCAAAGAAAAAGCTGTGTTGCAGACAAGGCTGGTGTCGCCCTTTCACTCTCCTTCCTACCTTGAATAAGAACTTGACGCTCAGAATCACAGCATCCATCTTGTTGTTACAAGCCAATAAGCCAACATGCAAGAATAACAGAGCAAAAAGACAACAAGAGCCTGAAGCCTTGATAACAAAGTTGAGCTCCTGTACTTGTCAGAACTACCTACCACCAGACTTCTGTGAAATGATCAAATGTTTGCATTGCTTAAGACATTCCGTTATTCATCCAGCTGAAACATCTTCTAGTTAGATAGAAGCTTCCTTTCTTTCTAGTCACTTCAACATCTGATTTTGCCTTTACTGCCAAGCCCAAGTTTTCAACACTCTATTTGTATGCTCTAACAAAGGGTCTCATTAATGACCTTTGAACTGCCGAATGTGAGGGTCTCTTTTCTGCCTTCATCCCATGTCATTTGACTCTGCTAAACATCCTTCCTCTTTCCTCCACTGATTTGTATATTACTGCTCTAGTCTGATCCTCCTCCTCTGCCTCTGCTGCTTCTCTCTGGCTCCTCTCCCTCTTTTACTTGCATGTCCCAAACTTCCATCTTTGCCCCAATTTCCTTCCTGTCTTCCTTATTTCCCTATGTACCTACATAAGCTCCCACAAATCCAAACACCTGCAACTATTCCCTTAAATAGCAGTAAATAATAGCATGCATTTTTCCAGAATGGTGAGATAAGCCCAAGTATTAAAAAGCAGTAATATAGCCAGAACTGAACTTCCTTTTCTTATCCAGCCAGACCTGACCTGAGCAAAGAGTGTCTCTGGCAGTAGCACACCTCTTAGGGAACAAGGCCCAAGGGAAAATTGATATGAAAATATGCTACATGTGTGCCTCCTTACTGTAGCCACCAGACTTCTATTAAGTTGTGTATGAAAGGATAAAGAACCTATAGCAAGTGTGCGTGTTTGTGTGTGTGTGTGTAGATGTGTGTGTTGTGGGTGTTCAGTCATTTCTAGTCCAGCCAAACTGTGACCTTCCCAAGACACTATACACTTGATTTAGATCTCTAGTATGGAAATTATGACACTGTATTGAAGTTGTTTGTTCATGTTTGTTGTCTTCACTAGAATGTGGGTGACCCAAGGTCAGAGACCGTCACGCTTTAGTGAGTGCTTGTGGAAGAAAATGGACATTTATTTGATGGAAGAAGGTCTTAACTACATGAACTCTTGAGACTTCCCTTGGTCCTGAGACTTCCCATGGCCCCACCTGTAGTCTGAGTACGATATCATATAGAAGTTTTCAAATGACTTACTCTCACAGTGTATGTTCTTCCTCCAACCCTGTCCCGAGCTTCTAAAACCAAAACATTAACATCATGTTCAGCCAAGAGTTTGGCAGCAGATAGTCCTAAAGGAAAAATAAAAAGAAGGAACATATTAGCATCTAAATGTTAGACATCTAAAATTTAACCATGTCTACACATCAAATGAATGCAGGGAATCATACACAATCCAATGATCTTGCTGTCTTTCTAACAAATTCTGACTAAACTGGTTAATTGAGTCACTAATTTTACGATCTATCATAAAGGATTCCAAAATGACTAGTTTAGTCATCTTGCATTTCAGTTTGGTTGGCTGAAACAAAATGTACTAATTCTTAAATACATATCTCGTTTTTTATTGATAATCGTATCATATTTAGAGAATATTTTGAGCCCCTAAATCAATCCCTATCACGCCCCTTTTCCAGAAATCCTGATAGTATAAACAGAAGAGTATGTTTTCCTGAAAATGTTTCCTGGCCACACAAGACCTCAGTACATCCATGCTTTTCTCAACCTAAAAATCCCATACAGTCACTTCCTATGATTGATATCTGCTACATGCTTGCTAGATCTTGTTTTCCTCACTAGATTCTAAGTTACCAAAAGGTAGGAATCAGGCTTCAGACTTTATTAATTGGCTCAAGCAAAGCTGGGAACGGGTTTTCACTTGTAAATAACAACTTTCATCAAAAACAGAATATTTTAAACCCAACATAGTTGTACCAGAAAATGTTATAGGTTAACATTATATCAAGGGTGCATACTACCAATGTGATTTATCACTGATGTTGACCTTGATCTGACCACCTGGCTGAAGGAATGTTCATCAACTTTCTCCAATATGAAGTTACTCTTTTCCCCCCTTTTCATACTGTGCTCTTTGGAAGGCAGATTATGCACAGTCTACATTTAAGGAGTGGGAAGAATGTTTCACTTCCTTGAAACATTCCTTGAAAGTGGAGTATCTAAATAAATTATTTGAAAATCTTCTGCACTGGAGATTTGTTTCTTTTCCCCATTTATTTATTCAATCATTTATTTATATCAGTGTGGACTCACAGATATTTGTTTTGAACTTGGAGTTATAATCCAATACTATGTCATTTATTTTGTTGCTCAAATTATTTCAGCTTTGCTCATATGGAAGCTCTTTCAGTTGGCTCTTGTGCCCTTTTGACATGCCTCTATCATTCTATGTTTGTGTGCATGTAAGTGTTTGTGTGTATATGTTTGAGCACTTCCTTACTTTCTGGTACTACAAGATGCTCCAGTCTCATCTTTCTTTCCCTGCCCCAGTCTTAGAATCAGCCATTTCTCCAATGAGCCTTGATCCCTTTTATTGGAGAACAGTATTAAAAATCAAGATAGGACTCTAGGTGTGCACATTGCTACTGGGGTATCATTGCTTCCAGGACCTCTCAGCTCACAGAGTAAGGAAATATATGTATGAATACACTTATTTTTATTTATTTCATTTTTTAATTTATTTATTTATTTATTAAAAGTCAAAGTCTCACTCTGTCACCCAGGCTAGAATGCAGTATCACAATTAACGACTACTGCAGCCTCAACCTTCTGGGCTCAGGCGATTCCTCTGCCTCAGTCTTCCAATCCAAGCAGCTGGAACTACAGGCATGCACCACCACATCCAATTAATTTTTTTTTTTTTTGAGTTGGAGTCTCACTCTGTCACCCAGACTGGAGCGCAGTGGCACGCTCCCGG